>NW_010170187.1:26133-61285 GCF_000695765.1 Mesitornis unicolor | reverse complement strand
ATTATTATAATTAAATTATTATTAATTAATTAATATTAGAATAAAAACAATCCCAGTGAATCAATTTTTGGTACCCAGTTGAGTGATTTCTGACTCTAAACCCTTGCCATGGACTCAGACCACAGCTCCTGGCCTCACAGATGCAGTTTGGTCAGACAGAAGCAGGAAACAAGATGGGATTTCAGGTACGGTTGTGGTGTTTATCTCATTTAATACTTTGGATACTAAAATCATATTCCTTCCATACAGAGGGAACTTCACTACTCAGCTGGCGGTTGTGAATTCCACTCATTTGTCAGGTACAACAAGCTCAGGTAGTAACTGCATTTTTGGTATGGTCTTCAAAGTCTTTATACACAGCCTTAGAGTTCAGTTATCTGGTAGGAATTTCCCCCTCATCTCCCATAGAGAATTAAACTCTTCCTACACCCAGTAGTAAAAGAGGTTCAGATACTTTCTGGTAAGGAATCTCCTTTATACATAAAGTGAAAATTACTTGAAAGACCTTCTCAGAAGCCCGTTCTGCCCCAGTGTACCTGAGAACACAAGGACTCCAATGAAGATTACAAGAAATGGATCTCTTCTCATGTTTGGCAGCCAATATAACAAGCCTACACGTAACATGGAATGCCACAGAGACACTACCCACACTGAGCTGTATACCCAAATACGTGTAAATGAACAAACACACAAGTCTGTGTAAGCTATACACGCTCTGTACTCACACAGACACTGAATTTACAGAGCCTAAACCCAAAAGCCTAAGAACAGAATTCATTTGATAAAGGTTGCCAGTGGTGTGATCTAAAATTTAGATGAAGACAGCGGCTTTCCTGATTATGCCAAGGTGCCTGCAGAAGGATACAGAGAGATTAACACAGTTCTGTCATCTGCCACCACAGAGATGCAGTTTCATGGTGGAAATGGGGTGCAGGGAGGTATGAGAGGGGTCTCCTTTCTTAGCCAAGTGTCCTGGCAGCTCAGTCTGCAGGGTGACCTACAGCCTAAGGAGCCACTGTGGTACAAACCTACAAGTGCATTTTTGAGCATGTTTATATTCTACATAGAGTGTGTGCAGAAACTCACTGTGACCTAAAGCAGAGACCTAAGCCAGTCCCACGAATGCTGTGTGGACCCAACAGCTCAGATCCTTAAGCAGTCCAGGTAAAATGCTGCATCAGGTCAATAAGGCTCCCCTCTGCACCCACTGACGTCTACTCACACTGAGAACCAGGCTTACTCTTTGTCTCTTCTCTACCCATTAACAAGCTACTACTTGACAGTAAAGAGTTAAAGGCTTCACGTCTATTTCAAAGTATAATTGCTATCCCAAGTAAATTAAGTGATTAAAACATGTTTGATTCTGGAGTTTGTGTAAATCAACTTACCTTACTACCCCCTGCCTTCATAGGAAGCAAAAGGAAAGGCAAATAAAAAGAAAATAAAAATCAGTATCTATGAAAGTAGACTTACTGAAACATTCACAGTTCTTACACAACATTAACCTCAGCAGAACAGAAGCTAAAATGCAACAGTAACCATACTCCGGTTTCATCCTTCACAAAAACTTTTCTTCAAGTTTTAAGGCTCCAAACTTTTAAATAATGCAGGCAGTGAAATTCTTCCATGAACTTCCATGCATTCCGAGTATCAGATTCCTCACTCCTGCAGGAAGTTTCCAATCTATTTCTCTATATCCTTACACCCAACTATACTGTGCTGTGTTTTCGTCGCTTCCCTCTCTTTCATACCAGCACTCCTCAATGTGTTTTCTCCAAAGAAATACTTCCCCTCTTTTCATGCATACCCTTTTAAGTTGCAGATATATTCCAATATAATTATGTTTTACTACTCATCATCTTTTCAGATTGCTTTCCTGGCTAGAATTGTAATTTAGCAATTACCTTTCATCTAAGGTTGGCTCCTTTTGTTGCAGATGAGGCTTAATTCCAAACATCGGTCTAATGTTTGTTGATAAGGCTTTGATGGTGTAATTAATTTCATTTTCCCTCGTCACATCACTGTCATAACCTAACAAAATCAGAGTGAACAGTATCAAAACAAGGCAAGGCACCAGAAAAAACAAATTAAAATCCTAATTTGTGCAGGTTTCAACAACTCACTGGAGTACAAGGACACTCGTACCATGTAATACTACTAACATAATACACAACAGAAAGAAAGTAGCTGGGAATCATGAACATTGTTAATACAAGACACTTTCAGAAAAAAAACCCCACAACGCTGCAATATCTTTGTAGAAAAAATTATTAACAGTGATTCAAGGGCCACTCAGAGCTACCTCATTTCTGCTTGGTTTGCCTTAACTCTGGGTCACTTATAAAGAACCTCGCTACGTGAAACTTAACTGGGGTTAAGTTGTGGAAGATTTAGTGTCAGGCTGTTCAGGATGCATCTATAGGTCTGCACAATGCTTAGGGGCAGTCAGGCACATCAAGATGATGTTTACTATATACCAAAACAACCTTATCTAAAAATGGACTATTTCTTAATTAGCAGTTTTCCATTAATAAAGTCTTCTTGAGACAGCATAATCCAGGTAGTTTTATGAATTACTGACCTCCATCTTCTTCAGAATCTAGATCAGACTCTTCGCTGTCACACTGCCTGCTATCCCGATGTCCTTCCACCTCGTAAGTCCACAGCATTAAAGAGGTGTCTGCTCCCCCAACAGTGACCAACAAGCTGTCGTCGTAGGTCCATCGCACATTTGTTACGTGGGTACTGTGAGCAATATACCTCTTGAATTTCCCAAACTTGCCCTAGGGAGGGAGAAGAAAAGGCACAGATCAAACTTAACCAGTCTGGTAGTTAGAACTGAAGCGAGTTGGTAACTCCTTTATAGTTGGTGCTTCATCAGTTTTGCGTTTGTATTTATCGCACAATTTGTCTCCTATACCAGCTTCATTAAATGTTAACCATATTTCCACACCAAACATCCAAGAACTTGTTTAAAAACAGATTCCAGAAATAAACACTGGTTCATTCTTCCTAAGAGAGAAAATAATCTAACAGATTACAAATAAAACACACATAGGGTATTTTGAGTCAATACTTGCGCGCTGTTTCCATCTCTACCATGGCAAAACATTCAAAATTGAAGACTTATTTACTGATGAATGTACAGGAAAGCTAGAAAGGCTCTAGAAGAGCAATAAAAACATAATGTGCTTCTGGAATGGCTTTTCCGTGATGCATGATTAAACAATATTAAAGAAAAATGACTGAGGTTGGACAGAACGAAGGTCTATAAAATCAAATGAAGGTTGGGAAGAAATGTTCGTTGCCTTCCAGACCAAGAGTTTAAGGGGCTAAAAACAGCATTGATAAAACCCACATTGGGGATATGAATGCCTAAGGTATTATCATACAGCGCCTGTCCCATTCCACCTTTTCTCCTATGCAATTGCCACTGTCAGCAATAGGACACTACACGAGATGGCTCTTTAGTCCGACCTGGAACGGTCATTCCTACTGACTAGAAGTTTAATGCATTGCACGTTGCAGTGTAATACTGAACGCAATCTTTGATCATTAGGACAAAGCATAAAAGCACTATTTCATTCCGAGTGATGCATTTTTACAGCTTTGAGAAGGCAGTATTACTAACCAATAAACAGCTGAGAATTACTTACTTTAGCAGGGTATCGGAACAGTTTCACAAACCCGAAGTCATCTCCCGTGGCTAACACTTTGCTGTCGCTGGTGAGGCATGAGGCGGTTACATCCGTCACTTCACCAATTATCGGCCAGATCCCTTCACAGCAGGAGCCCAGAACGCTTGTCCATGATGCCCAGCCAATCTTCTCCACCTACAAAAACAACCTGTTTCAGACAGCACGCTTCTTCCCAGGCAGTTTGCTTCCATATCTGATCTCAAGAAAGTCCTTGCACCGAAAGATATGTCACAGATAAAATACAGTATTTTGACATGTTAACCACTTATTTTCTGGCTATGCAGGATTTCATTCAAGGCCCTTAATTTTACCTCTATTAACATCCAGTTCCAAAACCTCTAGAAGTAGTCTAAAAATTCTTTCCAGGCCAGAGAAAAATCACATTTTTCAGTACTGCCTTTTCAATCTCATAGAAAACACTATTTGAAAATTACCCATTTTCAGTCTCTGTCCTGTGACAGCGATCTCTGTCTAAGAAAACAAGCCAATATAACAGCTACAATATGCCATGCTTGTCTATGTCTATTATGTATGCTATACTGCACTGTCATGTAAAGACAGACAAGGTCCTCCACAGCGAGGTTAGTGCTAAGCAATCCGCAATGGGTTTCAAAGGTGTTTAGGTACCCAAAGAGGCACCCAGAAGTGCAGGGAGATTTCCATGAGTGCATAAGCCAGCCAAATGTCCATTTCTTCACAGGAGAGACGAATGTGATATCCCCTATGTATCTCATCATTCTGATCACATTATCGAATTGAACAGGCTGCAAAAAAGGATGAAGGACAGCAAGTGCCTAAACACAGGCTTTTTCAATGGGACAATTAAAATGGCAGCTCTATACATCATCCCCTCTTCCGTGGCACAGATACTGGTATCATAATGCTAATTTGCAAACAAGAAGGCAGGCTGTTTCCTCACCTCCAAACTAGGAATTGTCTGTTTTTTCCCACGAGGAGCTTCAAAAAACAACTGTTCTTTAGCACCAGTGTTGACTTGCAAGAGCTTCCCTATAAAACATATGACAGAACTTTACAGTAACATTAAATAGAAGAATCAATTTTTTAAAAAAAGGCTCTTTTTAAATTTTTGTGGCTAACAGCATTACACAAATCATTTGTTTTCATTGGAAAACATTGCAAACATAAGCAGTGTATGTGGAAGAATGAACTTCTGAAGATCTGGATCCTTTGATCCCTTAAATTTACAGTCCTTCCTTCCTCCTCTCTTTGAAAACTGCAATAACGCAACACTTTTCTCTCCTGTTTATGGTTGCGGTAGGCAAAATGAACTGGGTGTAATTCAGAGCTTGCTCGTGACAATTGGCTGAGCAGCATGTACGTGCTCTTGGGTTTGAGAAGTGCATACACAGCCTGGTCAATGGCTGCTTCAAGCAGCTCACTTCTGCTCGCCTTTATACCACTTCTTTTCTGAGGGAAACTCTCATCTATGTTTCTGTCCTCCTCCTGTTTTCAAAATTCTCTGAGGAAGCCAAATCATAACACTCAAGATGTTAATTAACACTAAATTAAACTGGAAGCAGCAGTGTTTCAAAAGTGATTATGTAGAATCACAGAATCACAGGATGTGAGGAGCTGGAAGGGCCCTGGAAAGCTCCCCCAGTGCAACCCCTGCCAGAGCAGGATCACCAGAGCAGTCACACAGGAACACGGCCAGGGCTTTGGGTGTCTCCACACAAGGAGACTCCACAACCTCTCTGGGCAGCCTGGGCCATGCTCCAGAACCCTCACACTCACAAAGTTTGGCCTCATCTTCAGCTTGAACCTCCTGTGCTCCAGCTTGGGACCATTGCTCCTTGTCCTGGCATTGGCCATCCCAGAGCAGAGCCTGGCTCCTTCCTCCTGACACTGCCCTTTCCCCATGGATCCTCAGGAATGAGGGCACCCCTCAGTCTCCTCTGCTCCAAGCTCCAGAGCCCCAGCTCCCTCAGCCGCTCCTCAGCAGGAGATGCTCCACTCCCTCCAGCATCTCTGTGGCCCTGCTGGACTCTTTCAAGCAGTTCCCGTCCTTCTGGAGCTGAGGAGCCCAAAGAAGAGCAGGAACTAACAGTTTGAACAACTGCCCTGCATTGCTTTTATATGAAGCAAGACTAAAGTTACTGTTTAAATTAATAATCTATTAAGACCCAGGGAGCCAGGAAATCCAGTCTTTCTGCTATTTTTGACAACAAGGATATGTATTCCTGAGCTACAGATGCAACTGCATTATGCAGTACATTATGCCACAAGTAGAAGTAAAACTATAAGCACAGAAGATGTAAAAACACCAAACCAAAACCCAAATCAATCTACAGAGACAATCTATTTCACTTCAAATTGCAAAACTTCCAAATGTATAAATAGTATTTTTATATTTATCCAGATGCTGTGAGCATATTCATAAACTGAAAAACCCAAATCTGTCAGTGATCCTGTAAATTCATACTGTAGATGTACTGTATTTAGTCTGTAATGTAATCAGTCTTGCAGTGGGTTTTTACTTACCTCTTATGTCCCAGTCCATGTGTGTGATATAGCTGGAGGCTCCTTTGCAGATCCCTACTCGTTTGCTGCTCATTACGTTGTAAATATCCACAAAGTTGTCACAGGATGCTACAGCCAAGTACTTTCCAGCCCCTAAAACACAGCAGGAGAAACATGAGGTATTTTCAGTAATTGCAGTGCTCTGTACATTAAACATAAGAACATTCTGGGATTTAGCCATATGGAACTCAGATTCCTCTGAAATGAGTTTCCCAGCAGACTGATGTTCCTATCACATAATCAATCAGTGTGAAATATACAGCTATCACATCATTACATCTTCAATAAAACAAAAACTATTTGGGGAAACTGTAAACATTTCTTGCACTCAAAGAGTGGTAAGGCTTAGGTAACCAGAAACCAATGTTGCATGAGAGCTGGTATCAGCAATTTACTCACAGGAGAGTATTTTAACTAAAGTAGTGTTATTAGTTTAGGCCATGCATTTGAGTTGCTAAATAAGAGCTGTACTGTTTGGAAAAAATAGTAATAATAGTAGTAATAATAATAATAAGCCTGACTGAGAGTGCTAAGCACTGTAGGGAGAAAAAGGAGGAAGAAGAGGTCAGAACTTTGTGACACACCAGTTTCAAGCCTTCTCATCAGCTGACGGCAACCTCTGTGAAGAACCAGACTCGTGCAGCTCATCAAGTGGAGTCCTACGGACCCAGGGAGGCTGCTGGATGCTTGTGATTTAAAACTGCTGCTTTCAGGAGGTTACTACGAGCAAACCTACTCCAATAATCTCATCCTTAAATAAGCACCATAGGACTTCACACTCAGTACTTTTCAAACTGTTTCTATCAGTCTTGCTGACTCACTGCGTTTAAAAGAGCATTACAAATCTCTACTTTTATCTTTCCAAGGTTATAAAGCTTGCCTGAACAAACTTGATGTAAGAATCTGCATTTTACATCACTTACCAGGAGAAAATCTGATTTCTGAAATGACATCTTTCCTGTGCTGGAAGGAGACTAAATCTTCCAGGGTATCTGCGTTAACTATCAGAAAACTTCCATCATTGAGACCCACGGCCAATGCTTTTCCATCAGGAGAAAAGCAGCAGCACCTGCCGCCTATGGGGAATAGAGAAACAGTATTCAAGTACATCTGCAGTGCATAGTCTTTCTTTTAGGTTTAGTTTTCCATTAGTAAAGGAAAACTATTCTTATAGGATACAGTATAATGACATTTTTTAGATGCTGTCAACATCATTTGCAAGCTCTACACCTGCAGCACACAGAAGCTATTGGCAAATCAACAAGTACACAACCCCAGCATCTCAGACTACTTTTATTTGCATATTAATTGTCATATGTTCTACATTAGTAATACATACTAATCACTACTGTCTATAAATTTTTAATTTGCTCTCTTTCTCAGTATCTGGTGCCAGTTGTTTGCTATCATTTGCTCCGGTAAGGAGAATACAGCTGGAAAAAGCCTTCTGGACTCACAGAATAGAGCTGTTTGCTACCATGGTCAGTAAGTCATATCATCCTTTTAATAAGCATGTCAAGTTTTATTTGTAAACTAAATTTATGTATGGTCAGCTTATCCCATGCCAGAATTTTCCATTAGTGTAAATACTTTTCCCTACTATTTGTTCTTCTAATAAACTTGGAGACATTAATCCCTTACTTTGCTGACTCCACCACAAAGCTGCTCACTCATTATCCTGCAGCTCCTCCTTCTCCATGCTCAACTTGCAGCTTAGTTTTGTTCAGCTGAGCACAGATGAGAAGTATACACCAAAAATATTCAGATTAGCCTCTTGTAAATGACATGGATACTTCAGTATGTCCTGGGAAAAGCACCCCTATCACACATAATTGTCATCCTGTGATCAGCTACAACATCCTAAGCCTTCTGCTCCCCAGTTACAAAGACATTTTTCATACAGTCATCGAGCCTTGCCTTTTTTAATTCCCAAATATTATCTCATTTCCATTACTGCAGTCTGCAGAAGTAGCCAGCTCTTTCAGGTGCTTTTTAAGACTGCCAAAGCATCTCAAACTGCATCAGCAAATTAAGTCACTGCAGTTCTTATTTTTCTGCCAAAATGACTCTTAAAAACGTTAAGAAATCTCAGCCCAAAGACTTGAGCAGACTTCACCAACTTGAAACTTCCTTGTTTAATCCCTGCTTGTGGCAGCTCATAACTCTTTTTATGTTTACTGTATCAGTCCAAGACATCTTCAACTAAGCTTCCTATCAGGTTTGGATCAAAACGCTTTACTGAATGCAAACAGAGAAGCCTATTATATTCCTTTGCTTTGTTAAGGCCAGTCTGGTCTAACTCTAAAAAAGTCTCCTTATATGATGTCACTTACAACAGATTTCCCATCTGTCAAAACAGAATTTACTTATACAGTGTACAAGATGTAAGAATTTTATGGCCGTTCTCTTTCCTTGACATTCCCGATTCTTCCAACATTCACAGAGAAGAAAAATTCAACAGCACTTCTAAGATTTCGTCCAAAAATTTCTATAAGCAACATGGCAGGTTTACACAATTTGATCAACTCCTATTGTAAATTCACTAATTTAAATGCTACAGTTGCAAATAATTTAAGAAAAGTATTGCACAGAAATCTTTCGTACAGATTCATCCTAAGCACTACAAAACTCGCGAATATAGCATTGATAAAATAACTTAAGCAAATAAAGTAATTTGTCTTGCTTCTGAAAGATTCATGCTAGTAAATGTCAACTGAATTCAGTTAAATATTTGTTCATACTAAGCATCTTACCCTTCTTCAATTTGCGAACAGCTAACATACAATGGCTAGGAGATAAATCCCATATTCTTAAGGTTTTGTCATCACTTACAGTGGCACAAATAGGTAAATGAGGATGAGTAGCTAGACCCCAAACTTCCCCCTCCATGTGACCCTGAAAAAACACAACGAATCAGAATACTTTGTATTTTAAACTGAAATATGAAATAACATATCTTCAAAGGACAATAAATAAAAACCTGAGGAAAAAACCTCCCCCTGTTACTTACGGTAAAGTGCAAATTAGAGTAACTAGTACCAGAGAGAAACTTTCCCTGAGAAATAATCCTCACAGATACCTATGTCAAGGGATCAAGGGCACCCTCAGCAGGTCTGCAGATGCCACCAAGCTGGGAGGTGCAGTTGACACAGCAGAGGGATGGCTGCTGTCCAGGTCCCTCTGGACAGGCTGGAGAAGTGGGCCCAGGTGAACCTCATGAGGTTCAACAAAGCCAAGCACAAGGTCCTGCATGTGGGTCAGGGCAATCAGTACAGGCTGGGGCCTGAAGGGATTGAGAGCAGCCCTGCAGAAAGGATTTGGGGGTATTGGTGGATGAGAAGCTGCACATAAGGCAGCAGTGTGTGCTCGCGGCCTAGAAGGCCAACCGCATCCTGGGCTGCACCACAAGCAGTGTGGCCAGCAGGGCCAGGGAGGGGATCCTGCCCCTCTGCTCTGCTCTGGTCAGACCCCATCTGCAGTGCTGCTTCCAGTTCTTGGGCCCTCAGTATAAGAAGGACATGGACCTGTTGGAGTGGGTCCAGAGAAGGCCACAAAAATGATCAGAGAAGCACTTCTCCTATAAGGAAAGGCTGAGAGAGTTGGGGCTGTTCAGCCTGCGAACCTTGCTTACAAGGCCTTTCAATACTTAAAGGGGGCCTATAAGAAAGATAGGACCAGACTTCATAGCAGGGTCTGCTGCAATAGGATAAGGGGTAGTAGTTTTAAATTAAAATAAGGTAGATTTGGACTACATACAAGGAGGATTTTTATTACGCTGAGGGCGGTGGATCACTGGCCCAGGTTGCCCAGAGGAGTTAGGTCCCCATCCCTGCAGATATTCAAGGCCAGGTTGGATGGGGCTCTGAGCACCCTGGTCTGGTTGCAGATGTCTCATTGCAGGGTGGTTTGACCAGATGACCTCTAAAGGTCCATCCCAAACTACCCTATGATGCTATAATCTACATTTTTAAATTTCCCTTAGGTTCTAATAAAGCCCTTAAAAAATCTAGTTCTTCACATATTGCATCAGCCACTCACAAGTGTGAATCAAAGATCCACAGGTTTTCATTTAAGCATGAAAGAAAATCCTATGACAATATGATATAAAATGTCAGGCTTAAGAAATGCAGTCTGTCTGGTACGGCAAAGAAAACTGAAATGTTTTTTACATAATTACAAAGAAAATCTAAAAATAAACCTCAAGGAGACAATTTTAAAAATAATAAGAGTAGTTAGGGCTCAGAAAGTTAATAAGGAATTCGGTGGGGGATCAACTTTCACACTTCTTTTTTTCCTTTGACAGAAGTGTGATCTCGTTCTGCTTGAAAGGATGAACTTGTTAACAAATTAGTACATGAAAGTTTGTGATGTTTTCCTCATTAAAGAGACATTATGATCTAACCTAGCACTAAAAATCTGTGAAGTGACAGTAACTCGCTAACACCACTAATAATTAAAACACTTGTTATTTCGCAACAGTTTTTACCTGTAAAACAAAACAGTGCTTTGGGTATGCAATATTTGACTCATATTTAACACGCACCTGAACCAGCAGAGTTATTGGTCCACTTTTATCCACCTCCAGTATTTCACCATTCTTTGTGCCCACTAAAATATGACCATGTCCTAAAGATATGGCACGTATAGAAGGATTATCTTCTAAGAGGAGACCTAGAACATTCAAAAGCGGTAACGTTCTCAAGCACGCCTTAAAGAGCATTTTTCACACATCTGCACATTACATTCTCACTGTAAAAAAGGAACCAATTCAAAATACACTCCTGCACGGAAGAACTTGTGTATTTGTTCAGCAGTTACCCCACTGACACTGATCCTCCTTCTCAACTGAGCATCTCTGAAGTTTAATCAGCCTGACTCGCTGGCAAACCTAGTGAAAAGATGCCCATGTGAAGCAGATGCTGTATTACTACATTAGTAGCATTTATGGTACCTTCAGATCCAGCTTTTTATTAAACAGATACAAGAATGAGATACTCTGCAGCAGAATACTTTATTTAATGGGTGTTGTCATTCGTGATTTTTGAAAACCAAGCTATACACATTAGAACACAGCAGATGTAATTTTAAGATTGAGGGGGAAAGAGAAACGGCTATTTAGGATGTTAAATAGGGAAACCTGTAAATCACCACTGAGATCATGAATAAATGGAACAAACAGGAATAAAAGGAATGAAAGTGTTCTTAACTAATTTCAAAACAGATATGCATTTACAGAAAATTACGTCATAAAATGTACCAGTTCCGTACAAAACTAACCACAGCTCTGAATTCCATTCCTCCTCCAAAACAAAACAGATCAGACAAGGCGCTGCATGACTAGAAATATAACAGGTGCTTGGTTGCCCCTTCAAAAATATCACCTTGGTGGTAAGAGACTCAAGGTTGTATCAATTAATTTAGGCAGATAACAACATAAATATTGCGATCTGCACCCACCAACTGTGCAAACAGACACTGCAACATACCATTACCTCCCAACAGAAAAATCACTTCTTTAGAATCAATAACGCTTTTAAAAATCATTGTTAGTATTTGTTATGTCAAATGTGGATTTCCTCCATTTGGGAAAAGCAAATCCCCAGAATGAGTTTTCTAAAGAAGGTATTTTAAATAGGATAAAAGCAGGATGAAGTCTGCGTTACCTTTAGACCCAGGAGCCAAAGCAGCCCTTTTGATGGCGTAGGTTTTGAGACAGCGTTCGAAGGCATCGTCCCAGAGAGCAACTACCCCATCCTTCCCTCCAGTGACAAATCCCTGGGGGGGAACAAAACAGCAACAACAAAGCAAAACAACAACCCAAGTCAACAAAACCCCCACACAAGTTACAACCAATTACTGCCTTTCCTTATTGTTGCAGTGATTTCTGCCTATGCTGAAAATGGATTGTACACAACACCGTAACTCGCAGAACTGCAGATGTTACACATGGAAACCTCAGGAGCACCAAGTGACTGAGTTCTCCTGATGAAGGCAGCACAGTTCTGCCCAGCCCATGGACACAGGCTGGGTTTAACCATCCTAACCAATGAACTTCTACCGTACTAGAAAAATAATTCAACTGACACTGATATTTAGACTCAAAATCCCTCTGGCATTTTGCCTCATTACTCCAAGCCCAACCTCGTAAAGATTTGATTAGCGCTTAAATTGTTCAAATATATGCATATTTGTGCCATCCTGCCTTCAAAAATGATTTACAGTTATTTAATGAAGGAACAAGTATACTTGATACTGAACACGTCAGTACAACTTAGTTCTTGCAATATTAACAACACATATGGTTTATCCAAAGCTACTATACTGAAGCTCAACTATTAGAAGGGGTAGTACCTTGGTCTAAGCTAGCAAAACACGAACACACACATAACTTTGGTTCACTTACTTTCTCCAAGGCGTGCATGCTGAACACCGGGCCGTCATGGGCCTTGACGGTTTTGATCAGAAACACGTCTCTCCAGACGCAGACGTCCCCCGTGGAGGTTCCCGAGAAGGCCATCTCCTCCGTCCAGCCGTACACCGCACACATCATCGTGTCGGTCCTGCCCAAAGTGCCTATGCAGCCCTTCCTCCCGATCAGTCCTCCGCCTGGGTCCAGCCAAAAACAGGTCAGCAGGTGTCTGCTTAGAGTTATGTTCCAAAAAGATACACAACTTTCCAAAAACTGAGCCTGAGTTCTCACAAAATAACATTTTTGTACTCTTCAGCATCTTTCCAGAAAAAAAAACCCTTAATTTTAACTTACTACTTGAATTTGGATATGTACATATACCCACACAGACATATAAAGCACATTTTCAAACTCGTATCTAAACAAAAACCGTAACATCTACCACAGAGTTCACAGAAATTCCTACTGAAATTAACCTGAAAGAAAACAAATGTTTAAATCTTGACATCCCATCCTCTTCACTATGCTTTTAGTGAGAGGATTTCCTAATTTTCTTTCAGAGTTTCGCTGTATTGGCCTCTGGATGACAGAAACGTCACAGCTACATGAATTTTAAAATTCTTTACAAGTGTCCAAAATCACGTGACAGGTACAACCCATGGTAACTTCTGGCTCTCTCAGTCTCTCTCTATATATATAATTATATTTGATGTATATTTTCACAATCCTCACTAAACTCCACGTGGTCCAACAGAGGAGCCCCCCAGGGCTCCACGCCGCTCTCACACTTAGAGGCCAGGTCCCTGAACCTCTCTGCCATTGCTTTATGGAAAATTTACTCCAAAGCACTTGCTACGGTGCCTCTTCTCACACCAAGAGCACCTGCTCTAGTGCTGATTTCGGAGATTCAGCACTTGTTAAGGTGCACTGATACCCTACCCCTCACGTTAACACCCTAAGTGTCTTTCCCTTGCACAGATGGGCCCTAGCATCAGAGACTCCTGCTGAGAGAGCAATGCCAGAAATAAAAGAGGCAGTTTAAATAACTTCATTTCTTTATTCAAAGCCACCATCTCCAGGCTTTTATCACGGTTAAGATTCCTCTCTAAAGAATTTACAGTAATTTGTTCAGTAAATACTCTGGCACGCTTTGTTCTTTCTGTGGATAGCAAGCACCATTGTTAAAATTAATCATTTATACAGATTTCAACAGCTTGCTCCCAAGCAATCTTGATTAATTTCCGCTGGAGCCAGAACTGAGAAAACCGGGGTCCTTTTTTCATCACAGACTTTTCTCTCCACAATTAATCTTTATCAGGGACCTCGCTGAGTTGATGAGCATAAATCCTGCACAAATAATTAGAACGTTGTTGGCAGATGAGCTATCCTCTAGTACATATGTCTTTATCTATGTCTTGAAGTGTGAAACAGTGAGGTCCACACAGGTATCAGGGAATGGATTTTCACTACCAACACTTCTCAAGCAGATAAAGCCATTACCCAAGCTTTACCTTGGTTTTTAAGTGCCAAGTCCAAGAAGTACCTGAACAAACAGGTCTCCATTGGCACACGTATCCTCTTCAAGTACTTTGTGACTGAAGTTTTCTATGTGGATTTTTATAACCTTAAATGTATTTCTATTTGCTCTTCTTTATAACATACACATTATAAAGGCACCTCTTCCAAAACCTGTTCCCTGATTTAGAGCAGCTCTGTAGCATTTTCAGACATGCTATATCATCATTATATATAAAGAGAGAAGGAAACCCAGGGGCCTTTCCACTTGTGTAACTCTGAATTAATGACAAATTGACCTCAAAAAGAATTCCCCCTACTGCCGTAATGCCAACAGTAACAGAAAATGCTGTGATTCTGAAAAGTTTCCTTACCTGCTCTACGCCAGAATTTCATATGTTTAATTCCAACTGTAATCAATTTATCAGGCATATAAGGATTAATCTTAACAACAAAAATCTTATCTTTGCTCCCCCTGAAACGCAAAGCAAAAGATTGTAAATAACAATATAATTTTTCATATTTTTAAATAGGTTTTGGGTTTTTTTGCTAACGTATATCTTCTCTATCTTGCTAACATTTCCTTCCAAATCATTAACAATAACTGATTACGAGGAAGAAGAAAGCCCAAAAACTGATAGACTGAGTCCTCTTCATCCTTCATGTCTCAAAGCAGGTAATGCAGTTACTCCAGATATCCACTAGGTGGCGCTTTCTTCGCAAAGAGCACACCCTTGCTTCAGGTTTACATACGTGGCATCGACACCTCTGGCAGCTTACAGTGAAACTTCAAGGTGTAAACTTGTAAACCTTGTTCAAAACTCTCTCATTTTAAAAATACATTTCCATTCTTATCCACCTTTTAATTGATTTTTCTGCTGCTGTATCAATTCTAAATGGAAATTTCAGTTGCTTCTAAAAATGTTAAAAGCTGTTGCGTCTTTTAGATTCCTCTCTATGCTTCCATATAATCAGTGCCTTGCTTCAGACCTATAGCTTGAAAAACACCTTTCAACTGTTTGCTATCCATGCAAGGGAAGAAATGTAGGTTTTTTTGGACATGACCTCTGATGAAAAAGATCCAAACAGCTGAGCACACATCACCCCCTCTGGGAAGGGCAAGAGAAGTGCACAGAGCGAGTTTTAACGAACACATCAAATAAACGTAAATAAATAATTTGTTTTCTATGTCTTCTTCACCAGAACCATCACTGCACTAATTCTTCATGACTCTATCACAGCTTCAGGTTATTTCTTCCACAGTTTTAAGACTGTTATCGCCTGTATCACTTTATTTATTTGAGAACTATTATTCTTTAATGACTATCCTTTGCTTCCTGTCATTTGAGAGTAAATCTAGGTACAAATTTTAAAACCAAGTTAAATTCCTACCTTACTGCTGAAAGCTTTTCTCCTTTCTTCCAGTCCCAGAGCACAACAGTGTGATTGTCATCTATTCCAACAGAAGCCAAGCGCTTCCCATCCGCTAGAAAAACACATTTATGATTACGAGAGCAGACAGATAACATAACGTTGCAATAACACGGAACCGCATTGAAGGATGTTATAATTTTACAAATGTTATATGTACAAACAGGTAAATAACTGTGAGCTGTGCTCAGAGGCACATCTGTCATCTGCTTTTAAACTTGAGTGGTCAGTTCGGATGGAGTTTAGTGCTTCAAGTTATCTTGTCTAAAACGTGCACTTAGACCCTCTGTTTGCACCAAACCCTTTGTGCAGCCAGTGGCTGATGCAGTGGCATAAAAACCTTCATCACAGGCTGTGCTGTGGGACTTTTCTGTTCACTCTGAAAATACCTGTTCACTTCTGAACAGGAAAGCATTTAAGCAATACCATGGAGATCATGGAACAAGCTTAAGCCAGATGTTTAATGGTGTAACTGTGTGAGGTCTTTGAAAAGGTCTGACGCACATCCCAGGTTAAACCTCCAAGAGAGAAGTTATCTGTGATCAATGACTTTCTGACATGCATCCAGCTTTGAAACTGCTGTGCATCCCTGCCAGAATTTGGGCAATGAGATTCACATCTTGAAAAAGGAAAACCATAGAAAGGCAAGAGGCATCAAAGACCCCAAACTACTCATCCTTCTGATCACACATCTCACTGTGACGTTAGAGAGCCCATCTAGTAAATCCAAACCACTAAAGAATGAACAGAAGCCAGGGAATAAGAGGACATTTAGCACTGGTGCAGGAATCCAATGTATGGGGTGCAAAAATCCCAAAAGATTCAACTGAGAGTCTCTTATGTCAAGTAAAAGATGGAGAGAGACGCTGTGTTTCTGCCCAGAACTCCGTAACTGGACTTTCTGAATTTCTCGGTGTGCTACCCAATTGGCTTGCAGGATTTAATTAATGCCCCCCTGATTAATTTCCTACAAAATGCAGAGACAACACTCCAGATCTGCCTCATACAACCAAAAAACTCCAAAGTGATCAGCTCAGCTATTAAATGGCACAGAACCTGCTCTTGCGTTTCCCCATGTGGAGGGCTCCACAGGAGCTCTTTGTACGAATGACCACTTGAAGACAGCCTCTCGTCTGACACTGATCACTGGAGAACATTTTTAATACGAAATCTTCAATTCCCAATTGCTCATGCGCTGATTAGCTTATGTTTTCATACAGACAATTATAAATGAATAAATAAATAAATATTTATTACCTGAAAAATCAACGGCGCAAACACCGTACTGGTGATAGCCCTTTAATACTGAGAGTGGTTTTATTGTCTCTGTATCCCAAATGTGTATTGAGGAATCGCGACCAACCTGGAAGCACACACACATTTATAACCAGGTTTTTTCATTTCTCAGTTACTTCACACAGTTAAAAGTATAATATTGGCAAGCACTTGAAAAAGCATTTGACAAAACGTACCGTGATAAAACGTTCCCAGTATTACCTCTGCCTGGCCAGCAGTATAATAAATAGTTATTATTACAGTTGTTATTATTATTATCCCTTCTCCTGCTTTACAAATATCACTCCCCAGCTGGCTCTTCCTTCCCTCCAAAGAAGCCAGGCACATTAATCACAATTAACTGGAGTCCTCTTGTGGGCGGAAAACCAGTGCCCTTCATTGATTGCACTATGGCATATTTATTCCATCAATTCCCTATCAATCATTCCCTGTCTAAAAATAAAAGGTTATTTTTACTGCTCGTATGTAAGCTACTCTATGTCTGAGAAATAAAGGTGACTTCTATTGCTCTCTGGAGTCATCTCCAGCGCCGACAAGGCAGACTAATGCATGGGTACCTGCGGGGTATCTCGACTGGAATGGCACTAAGGCAGGCCAACCAGAACTGGAAACAGAATACAGCTCATTACTTTCAACCAGGCAGACGCATTATTAGCCAATATTTACAAGGTCATTCGCTATTCCAAATGTTTTGCACCTCAGTACACAGGAAAAGGCTGCAAAATCAGGTGAACACCCCCCCTGTATTTAAGACTGAGGGCTCAAGAAAACCAGGATTTGTTTCTGGTTTTACCACAAACTCAATGGGTGATGTTTGCAAAGATTTTCAGGGAAACCTGAACCCGCGTTACATGGGAAGTCTGACTACTTTTTTGAACCTATTTCCTGAGGTAATGTAGTATACAATAGCATGTAATTGTATGTATAGAACAGGATAAAATGGAGTGTATCTTTCTGTTGACAGCATGAGGTATGTTATTATATAGTAAATCTTTAAGTAGTCTTTCCTACTCCAAAATGAAACAGAATCAATTCTCACCTTAGGGCTTTAATCTCTAAACTGACCTGCAAGTTTATGTTAATCTCAAACACTTTTACACAAATTAAGGGCATTATTAGCAAAAGTTTATTTATATTAAAAATTTCAGTTCGTAGGTTCTCCAATGTATTGTATAGTAACTGCAGCAACAACAATGACAACAGTGATGATAATAATAATAATAATAATAAAACCCTGAAATAAAAAAATCAAAGCTTCAAGTTCTGGTGTATAAACACCTATGGGAAGAGATGTCTGTCAGAAAACACAAGTGAAAAGAATCTACCTAAAAGTGCTGTCTGATGAAAGATGAAATTAATTATTGTTAAGTTCTATTGGTTGTTGTGTTAATTTCTCTTTGTTGTTATATTTTTTTATAACAGTATCTATTCTTAAATAAAGAAGAGCTTCAAAAAAACCTATCAACTAAAGACTCCTATCAGAACTAACATCAAGAACTGGAAAAACCACTTATGTTGCAGGTTTTTAGCACACTTCCATCTGCAACAGCAATGTGGTCCTGACTAAATGCAGACCAGGCTTCCTTCCTCCAAAATGTGCTTTTTAAAATGCAGTAAAGTAAATGTTTCAGGCTCTTAATGCAGATGAAGTCGCATCCTACCTGGCCCGTTGCCACGTAGTCCTTTAAGGGGTGAATGGCAAGGCAAAGGATGTCATCGTCGTGACCCAGGTAGAAGCGCTGCGTGTTCTGCTGGCGGTTGTACACCACCCCCACCGCCGCAACGTGGTACACGATCTCCCCGGTCTGAGTGTAAAACAAATTGCTGCGACAGTCGTAACCTCTGTAACTAATGAGACAAAAAGAGGCTGTTCACCAAGGTCGCAACCATACATTGAAACTCTCAGATAACACCACGTAAGATGCATTTTGCACATGTACAAACTCAGATTACTGACTATCCTTAGCCAATTAATTTATATATTAATAAGCATTCCATGGGGAGCCCTTCTAAAGCTGTCCAAGTGTCATTATAAAAACAGACAGCGTGTCACTACAAAAATAGGTGGTATCAGTAACTTATCTGTGCCGTTACTTATCTCTAAGAAGAAGCTGTACCCCTGCAAAGAGGTATCTTCTGAAGGGAAAACACAGCATCACCTGGTTTCCAGTGCCTTTATTTAATAAAGGATTTGGTCTTGCTTTGTAGCAAGGGAATTTCTATTTCTGATCATTACTCTAATGCAGTTTGCTTTAAACCACATCTTTGTCCTGATGAAGAGTTATGGGAGACTAGCAGTCCTAAAGACCAATTCAAGCTCTCAAGGATGCATCTGAAAGTCCTTTTGTTACTCAAATCAGCACCAAAAAGAGAATGAAACTCAATTTCAAGACACTTACAGGACCTACTAAGAATTAAATTTAATTCCTGAACTAACGGAGGAATTTTTAAACTGTTTCAGATTAGGTACAGGTTAGACAACTTTTTTAATACCACTGAGCACAGAACCCAGTCATCCTCAACTACACCACGTTTCTGTCATAGCTTCCAAAGGAATACACCAAGGAGAACCATCCCTGTCCAGATACTGACAAATAGGGGTGATAGCACAATACTCTATTTAGTCACCTCTATTCAAATAATAAGGATCAACTGAAGTTTCAGTGCAAATTCACTTCAGAATTCACGTTCAGAATCAGTCTAGTTTGGCATGAAAACTATTAATTTAGTGTAAAGTGACTGTTAAAGAAATAAATTTAAAAAGTATATTAGAAAGCAAATGATGTAAGAGTCTTTCGACAGGTTATTCAATTACAAACACCAACCCACAACAGCTTGTGTACTTCAAAGAATCCCAGTTTCATACCCGTGAACAAAATGTAATCGGATGCTGTTCCCCGGAGCTCGCTCTCGTCTCTTCGACGCAGCACTTTTTCTTTTTTCTTTGCATTGCTCTTTAAGTTGAGGTAGATCTTCTTTGTAAACCTGCAAGAAAGGGCACGCTTATGAATTAAGGCATTAATAGGAATAGGAATGAAAAGAACTCAGCCCCAGTTACCACCCACAAAAACGTTACACTGACATAACTGAAATAATCTCCAATCACCGTAGCTGGTCATTGCTTAAGTTACAACCCAAGCTCTAACAGAACATGCTGGGTATACAGGGAATGTTTTTTCTTTTTTCTTTATTGCTCCTGAATGTACTGAATGCATCAGATAATAAGAAATCTAAAGGCTGTGGTCAGTTCCGTCTCCCCAGTTTCCAGATGTCGCCAGGTCTTCACAAAAGACCAACTCAAACCCTGGGAAGCAGTGGCCATTAAAAGGCAAAGCGTTACCTGTCGACGATAGGTGATCTGTGTCTCCTGCTCGATTTCAGAGTCCAGCTCTGGCACATCAGACTGATCCGAATCCGATTCATCGCTATTGGAATCCACCAGACTCTCTGCCACCAAGAAAACAGACACAGAGAATGAAGCAACCTAAACTGCAAACCTGGAAGCATTTAAAGTCACTACTTGATGTTTCTGATTTGAGAATCAACGCTTATATTAACTGCTATGAACTGACAGGATCGATTCTGCTAACTTTTGGTGAGGTGAGCCACTGATACAAGGAGCAGCTCTACAGGTAGATTAGGAAAAAGAAATCATATCCGGGAAGAAAGTGGTAAGATTTCCAGTGACTGTGGAGAAAACAAGCAGCCACTTCATGTTTCTGTTTCACATCTGCAGCAAGCCAGACAATGTTGTACCACTGAGTTTCATTCCAACAGAAAGAGAAAAGCACTGATAAAGGAGAATATATTTGGATCTTTCTGCAGCCGTTGATTGAATGTGGCACATTTTTTGATTAAGAAACCAGACACAAAATCAGTCCAGAACATAAATGGATTTTAAAAGATCTCAAAATCCAATTGCAAAGAGGAAACTACCACTGAGTAAGAAATGTTTCTAGAAATACTCAATAAAGATCCATCTTTGGAGGGATATTACTTGACCTTTTTATCAGTGACTTGGAGAAAGCCAATACTGCCACCATTAGAGGCAGCAGATCACTGAATGAGAAAAGCCATTTACAGGACAACTACCAAAGGTGTGACAGAACAGAGGTGTGCTTGCACACACTGTCAGCCAGCCAGAATTAAGGTGATATATCCAGGAATAAGGCATCTAAACAACTCTTAACACATAGCAATTTTACCTCGGGAAGCAGTAGCTACTGAGAAAACTGGGTCAGAGAAAATTAGCAGTTAAAAACGAATCCATACCATGAAGGATCAAACCAGTTATGTTTTTTGGAGGCTTCGTAAGGAGATGGAAAGAACCACTGCTTCCTTCAGCAGTGGGTATTCATTTACCTGTCAGCTGGGTTCACGCTAACACATCTTCATCTGAGCTCAGCAATTAAAAGGTGAACCCGCCTATTTCCCTGTAACTCTATGTATTCATTTCCCCAAAGGACTCTCTAAACTCCTTCAGGAATTTCCAAGTAAAGCACTCAGATAATTGGTTGATTTTGGGAAACTCAGTCATGAGAATAATTGCTGAATTAGTCACTGCTGGAAACACCATCTGCATTTTTCCCAAATATTAAACACCTATAGTTGGCTTTAAAAAAAAAATCAATTACAATGCTCAAATTATTATGTAAATACTCCAAAATTTTAACCAAATGAGTAAATACATCTTTTTTTTCAGAGACATTTGGGCAGCCGTTGTTGCCAGTTTAGTGAAGGATGGCATGTACAGAGCTCTCACATCTACGGTCTGAACTCTTACATTTCCCCTTTGCACAGGGAACATGGTGAGGTTTGTTTTCCAAAATCTTGCTAGACTGAGCACACAGGGTACAGCCAAGCATCAGGCAGCGTTACCAGGTAATTCGGGCAGCTGCAAAGTTTAAAGAACAAAGACTGCACAGATTGACAGTTCTGAATATTTATCTCTGTACTTGCACCAGAACATTTTACTCCTCTCTCAGCCTCCCCTCCACGCAGTATTTGGGGTATTTTTAACAAGTCCCTTACCTTGGGGTGCTATATGAAGGGAATCCTTCAACTTGCGGTCAGGGACAAACTTCCACTGAAAGACAGAGTGATCGGCTCCTCCAATGGAGACAACCCACTGGTGGTCATGTGACCACCTGACATTGGTCACGTGAGCAGAGTGGCCAAGATACTTCTTAAACTTCGCTCCTAGAACGAGAATAAAAACGGTTTGATCAAGATATTCCAATTACTCGTGGTATTTTAATGAACAGCAGCAACGTTTTGCAGTATTCCCAAATTTTAATCGGTCTTTAAGACCAATTTTTTAAATTCGCATGAGTGGATAAAATATCTTAACAATTCAAGCACAAAGAGACAATATCATATATATATATATCTCTCTCATATATACCATATATATCACATATATTATATATATCTCTCTCATATATATCATATATACATCTCATAGTCCTTCACAAGGTGTACTAATGGAAGATTTTTTACATTTTATTGTATAAATTTTATTTCTTACCAAGAAGACGTCGCCAGTTGTTATTGCTCCATTGAAAAGATGCAGTTACTGAAGTGTTAAATGATGTATGTTTAGCTCTGTGTAAACGCTCCCATGTGTGCTCACAGCACTGGTTACCACTGTGTGCAATTTGAGTGCTAAGCACTTGCAGCAACTCAATCCTCACACCTTTAGTAGCAGTAGAACTACATCCAGTTAAAGTTTTCACTAACTGCTACATAATGACAACACAATCTCTGGATCAGTTACCAAAAAGCTCCTAACAGCACACCATTACACAGATTGTCGTGCCTTTTCCTTGGTTTTACAATTGTAGTGCAAAGTAAGGGATAAAAAGGGAACCAATTCAGTCTCCTTCAAATGGACAGAAACCTGGTTTCAAAAACATCTTTTTGGAATACCTCAGGCATTAAAAACAGCCTTATCAATTTAAAAACAAAACCGGAAAGACTGAAATTTTTTTAAATATATTTTTTTATTAAAAAGGTTGAGGAAAAGCGCGTTGGAAAAGTTTTTAAACTTTAAATAACACACGGTGGCGTATTCTGATTACAGAACCAACTTGCTGTTCACTTATTTACGGCCTATAACCATGTAGTAAAGGGCTTTTTTAGCTCTTAGCCCAAATCTCCATCCCAGATGCAGAGGAACAAAGCACACTACTTGAAGAGCAAGGTGAAATTCTTGAAGAAATGTATCTCATAAAGGCTAGATACTGCATCACTTCATGAAATTCTATCACCACGTCCCCCCCAATTTACCACACCAAACATATGTAAAACGGTTAGCTGTCCTATGCAAAATGCCAGTACAATCCTGTTACTATTAGCTGTCAATACACCAGCCTATTATTGTTTTACACCTCTGAGCTAAACTAAACTTCTAAGAAGAAATATTGGCCATTTATATAATTTTCCAAAACCTGGTTTTCTAAAACCTTTTCCTTGAATAACCAAAACTCAAAAACTGAATTCATAATTGAACTTAAAGGTACCACACCTTTTCTTAGGCATGGGTATCGAAAGAGCTTTACTATTCCATAGTCATCAGCTGTAACCATAACTTGCCCAATAAAATTGGCATCCACAGAATTGACATCATTTATATCCGAATATTTGGGCCAGATTCCATTCACTTCAAGTCCAGAAACACAGGTCCATGACGCCCACTGAACGCCTTTTAATTCCTCCTTGTTGGTTACTTCTTTTCCACCTAAGGAAAAAAAATAAGAGCTAATTTTCAATATTTACTTATGCAATTTTAAAGAATATAAAATTATTTTAAATTCTCCAAAAATGAAATCCAAGTTGAGACAGAATTACAACCTGATTTCTAAAATTTTTCTAATAATATAATTAATAATATTCACTATTATGACGATCAGCAACAGTAGTGAGGCTTCTCCAGACTACTCAACAGAAGATGATGGGTTTGGTACTTCACAATTGTTATTATTTCTTGTATCTGCTTGAGGCTGTTATTTTTAAATGCATGTGCACGTAGCCATTCTAAAATACAGTTTGGAAAAAGTCTGTTGCTGAACTATTCTAGAAACCTGGGTTATTTAGAGCAAAAACTGAAGAACACATTTAAATCCACCAATGCAAATTCTTAAAAATACCAATTTTGTGCTTAGACTCCTGTTATGTTATTTCACATCAGCTCTACCTGAACTAAGATTGCTCCAGTCCCACAAAGTTTCACGTAAGAGCTTAAGTACTGACTCAGATCCCCCCTTAATGAACATTGTGGCTTCAGGAATGGCCAGAAGCGGAGTGCAGGAGCAACACCAGGAAAGCACAAGTACATGTAAACACTGTGAGTCAGATTGAGTGTGCAACTGCAGGACCCCAGCAGGACACTGCCAACAACAGCCCCTTAACTGGGATGGGGTGGGATGGTGATGGGGTAAGGACAGAGAAGAGAATGGGATGGAGACTTGTTGGGGACAGAGATAGGCATGGGATGGGATGGGATGGGTACAGAGATGAGGATGGGATGGGGATGGGGTAAGGACAGAGATGAGAATGGGATGGAGATGTCTTGGGGATAGAGATAAGGACAGGACGGGATGGGTACAGAGATGGGGATGGGATGGGGACAGGGATGGGATGGATGTAGGGAGCAGCAGCCTCAGGTACCATACGGAGGTTAAGTTTTCAACAGAGGGACAGGGCAAGGGAGAACTCAAGCGGACTGGAATAAACAAGAGTAAGGAACAGCCGTACAGAAAAGATGAAGCAAAACGGCAAATAAATCAGAAAAGATGACTTCAAAAACCCCCCACACACTGGAGAAAAAGTTTAACTACTGTATAAACCTCCAAAAAGTGGAAAGGGACTCAAGTGGCCTGTCTGAAGGTCCTTCAGCTCTGATGCTGCACCCTTTGACAAGGTTTACCTTGTAATCTCTTTCAGTCACTAATCCATGTAAAGGATGACTACTAATACTGGTTATATCCATGACTAAGTCCTACAGATCTTGTATTAGGGAACTCTAAGTTCCTTATTCATTTAAAGTGGAATTTCAAGCGTTATGCTATTACTATCATTATTTTGAAACACTTAGGAGATTCCTCTAACTTCACTAACTTTGCTAAACTTCTTTCATAAACAAGCTTTCACAATCCCACATTCTAATATATGAAGAAACTCCAAGGTGAAAGCTGCCTATATAACTTCAAATTGCTCCTGTGCGTGTACGGATTTATTACAGTCTAATTAAATTCTCACTCTCTTTTCTTACACAACTTCTGTCTCCTTCAGCACACAAAATCAAACCTGTGCACGGAATGAATTCAGATGCTTCAGCAAAGAGTCACAAAAAGCTCCAAGAGCTGTGAATGATGTACAGGGCAAAGTGTAAATATTATATAGCAGATGAAGGGCCAACAGAGTAACCCTTGATGATAACAAACACTGACTACAAATACCACGAGTGGGGGAAATATAGAATGGTGTTATTTCATTTTGATATTTCGATACATTTTGAAGGTTGTATGATTGAGTCACAAATGTATCAGAGCATCAGTATTTCTTCTGTTTCCACTGAGTAATGCCAAACATCCTGGTGTTCTCATCTCAGGTACTCTTATTTTCTTTACAGTTACCCATTATACGTCCAAATTCCTCTGCATTCCAAGTGTTTCTATCTATTAAGTTCTCACTGCAAAAACTCTTCTAAGTTAAATTCCTCAGTTCTGCTGCAAACAGTCCTAGGGAGCCAGGTGACTCTTCCGAGATGCAACATAGGGATCTTTCCACATTTCAAAAAACATATGGTGCAAGCAAATGATAATCCATTCAATACCTGAGCTCGGTAAGTACAAAGCTATTAAGCTATTGCAAAACTGAATTTGAACGCAGTATTTTTCCTCTTCTAAAAAAGTGGGAAAAAAGATTCAGTTTTGAGAAATAAAACAAATTACAAGGCAGCATCTCACCAGTAAAAGATGTATTATAAAGAGAAGCAAACAAATAAGGATAACAGTAACTAAATAACTTTGCCAGAAAATGCTGTACTTATTCAAATGCAGCAAAACTTCATATGAACTCAGAAAACAAGTTCTCTCTAACCCAATGCTTTCAAGCAGGATCTGTACTTGGCTGTTTTTACAAACCTACTATACGTTCTTTCTGTAATAACTACCAAACACCACCAAGGCAACTCGGAGTCTTACTTGGCATCCTGTAAAAAAGTCTCTTCCCATTGCCATCATTGGTCTGTAAGTATTTACTGTCCGAAGACCAATCCATGTGGGTGATGAAGCTTAAAGATCCAATACATTCCCCAACCTTCTTGTACCGCTGAACAACACCGTAGATATCCACAGAGCTGTCATTGGAGCCAACAGCTAGGAAATTCCCGTCTGGTGAGTATTTCAGCTCATGAATAGCTTCTTTCCTGTCTTTGATATGAACAACCTCAGTCATATCTCTGCAGTACGAAAGAAAGCAAGTCATAAGTATAGAAGAGTCTGTCCGCACTGTCAAGTTCCCAGTTTTAAAAAATGGACAAATCTGTGAAGCGATGAAGTGAACTTTACTGTTGTAAGTGTAAATGCAACACCGCAACTTTAGAGCTGGGTAGAGCTTCATGGCCAAAACAAGAGAAGGGAACAGTGACACAAGAAGGTGCTGCACTGTGCTGAGGGACACCGAATGAAGGGAACTGCTGAAGATGGGTCCACAAAATAATTACCAGATCTGGGTAACTTTCTAAAATGTTAAAAATTACCAGATCCTTATTCATAGATGAGGGAAGAAAACCTCACCGACATGAGACACAGATCTCATTTCCCTTTAGAACTGTGGGATCACAGCAACAAGGCAGCACTGGTTTTGTGCTGCTGTACTGACAACAGCATTCCAATACATGGAAACAATTTAGTAAATAATTAAGATTTATCTCTTAATGATTCAAGAATCATTAACAAAGCTAAAACCTAAAGTAAAACACTGTCATTCTTCAAATGTGTTATTATGGAATAACATGAACAGATGTAGCACACACATTTTTACTCAATTACTCAAGATGAGTAATTTAAAGCAGAAATTAAGTGAGACACAGGCCCAGGGTGCCCAGAGAAGCTGTGGGTGCCCCCTCCCTGGCAGTGCCCAAGGCCAGGTTGGACAGGGCCTGGAGCAGCCTGGGCTGGTGGAGGTGTCCCTGCCCATGGGGGCTGGAATTTAATGATCTTTAAGGGCCCTTCCCACCCAAACCATTCTATGATTCTATCTATGGTCACTGCAATGACAATGTACATACAATTTATAGAAGCCATTAGATAACATGCTTGAAAGAGTCAATAAGTGATCTAGATTTAATTTTCGTCCCCCACCTGACTCGAAGCACAGTGAAGGAGCCATCCTTCATCCCAAGAGCGAGGTGGATCCCATCAGTGCTAACTGCGGCGCAGCGAATGGGTTCTTCCATATTGCACCGGGCGATCAGAGCGTGGTCTATTAAACTCCAAATCCTAAAATAAAGTAGTAATTACAGACGTAAGGAGTGCTCTGCAGCCGTGTCATAGAGAGTGTGAAGTCTGCAATTTTCCGCAGAACACCGGATGTGGTAGCATCCTATTTTAAAATAATTTTCCGAAAGGATAACCTAAGACAGAAGTGTGAATCTTACACAGAGCACAGAATACTCTTATATTTAAAACAGTGAGAAAATATCTAATGAGAAAATGCAGGGTAGGATTAATTGTGTTTGTCTTTCTGAATATAAAAAGAATGACGACATATATTTTTAGACCAATTTGTGAAAACTCCACTATTTTCTTTATCATTTTAGCCAAAAACAACATCTAAGAACAATTAAAGCCCTGACTCAGTAAATCTAAAGTATCCTTTCCTATTAACAAGTCAGTGCTCACAACTCCTTACATGTCACTAGATGATATTATAACGTGTCTTGTTTCTATCACAAGATACTTTAACATCTACCATTTACAAGACGTATTTGGAATTCTAGAGGACTATTTCAATATTTATAATTCAACCACTGTTTTGCTTCACCACCTCACACTCCAGATATTTAACAGAAATGCCAATTTCTAAGAAGAGAAAAGGTGCTTTTGACAAAAGAGATGGACTAGCAAAAGGGAGTAATTTGCTGGTTTTCTCAGAGTACAGAGTCAGTTTACTATGCAGAGTTTAAGTCTGATGAAACTCCCAAGCTAAAGGGTAATTTTGCCTGTGAAAAAGTGAACATGGTAGGAAAAAACAGCTGTAAGTTTTTCTTAGTGCTTAACGTTAGGCTACATGAAGTTTGTTCAAACTCTGCACATTTAATTTTTGTGAAATGTACATTTTCAATATATTTTATTATTGGAGAACTCCAATTTCACACATAACCGGTTCAGAAGCACTTCAACAGCACGGTTTAATACCGTTAAAATGCACACATTTCAATTCTGTCCATCACAAAACGAGCTGTTTGTGCAGGACCGTACGCAATTAAACACTCAAACCAGACTTCACCTGACTGATCGATCGTCGCTGCCAGTCATGGCCAGCGGCTTCGTAGGGTGGACAGCCAAAGCCCACAGCTCTCCTTCACAGTGCCCCTGCATGATCAGGAAAGGCTTATTGCGCTCATGCACCACAATTTCAAAGATCTCGCTGTCCTGTGTCCCAACGAGGATGTGGTCTCCTCTCCAGCAAACGCTTCTTACAGACAGACCTACAGAAGAGATGTTACTGAGATACATCCTGAGAATTTTCAAAACAAAGGTAATGTAGCACACGACAAAACCAAGCAGTTCACAGTAACGTACATAGATCCAACTTACTGTTTTTTAAAGTCTTATTCAAAATGCCAGTAAATTTCCTAACTTACTGGTAAACCAAAAGCGACAAACTCCTTTTTACCTTTGTATCCCTGGTCTGTTTCCCTGAGATCAATCACAGTAATTGGTTTAAAATTTAAGTCCCACAAGCGAACACAGCCGTCCCTGCCACCAGTGGCAAACCCCTCTTCGCACGCATTCATGCTGAAAATTCCTGCCTAAAGAGAGAGGAAAGTCACTTTTAACAGCACACACAGATTAGAGGTACCCATATGGAAAGTGGAGCTGTTGTCCGTGCTGGCATTGACTGTGCTCTTGTCTTCCTATCTGTTAGGCTGCTGAAAACAGCATAAATGTACACAACTAATACAAGATTTAAATACGAGTCAGAAATGGAAACAAACTCAAAACAAGCAGAATTCGCAGTGACAAACAGTAAGACAAACGTTGCAGTGCTGCTTGCATCCCGATGATGATGATGGTAGCGATGCTGCTTCTTATCCCTAGAAAGAGCTGAATTTCATATCCCCTTGCCTTGGGCCTGGCCCAGGAAGATGTCCACTCGTCTCCATCAGGCCTGGTTCAGGGCCTGAAATAATCTGGGATTTTATTTTACATTTTAAGCCAAGGAAGATTAATTTAAAATTTAAGTTTAGCAGCAAAACCTAAGAAAGACAAGAGATCACTTTACACCATTTAAAATCACAGGATATAAGCTCTTATTTTTAAGGTGGACATCAGGAAACAAATCCTAACACGTTCTCCTTAACTCACTTCATTCAGGTTTTCTTCAGACTAACAAAGAGGCAAGGAGGATACGTCTGTTATTAAAACAAAGATACACTATATTCAATGTAATATGATGATATATTTCATGATATACCATCTCAATAGCATACACACTTTCTTTTTAAAAGAACCTACACACCTCACTAGTCTTATTTTCAAACGTAGCTCACGCATTTCAGTAAGCAAAGCGACTGAAAGGGCAACTTTGGCTAATAAATATATAATTTAAGAAAACTGTTCTATATTTATTGAATATATTTAATATTCAGCTATGACAAAAGAAAACAGGAGAGCATTAAAAACAATGAACAGGAAAATCTGTCCCTAACTGCTGTCCAAAAGAAGGCAGAAGAGCCAATGAGAGCCATGGATGTTCTGCAATGTTGTTCTGAAAGTCCAGTTCTGTGAAGAGGCAAAGTTCCAATCGTTTCCTTGGCTGGGTGTCTACATTTTACAGCAATGAAGCACATTAACCCCAATGTGCAAAAGGGAGATTGGCTTTTGGGGGGAAATAAAACAATATACTTAGAGAACAAATTAGCACCCAGGCTTGTGAGAATGCCTGGGGACTCATGGCTGTTCGCTCCCTCCAAGCTGCTCTTCCTTCTTAAACTGTAACTAAAGAAAACATCATAACAGACTGATCATCATGAAATATGGACTGTGTTTCTCTAGCACCAGTGTGCTGGTTTTTGGCCGGGATGGCAGCTTGTATGGGGCTATGTTTTGGATTTGTGATGAAAACACAGTTAATAGAGAGATGTTTTTGTTATTGCTGAGCAGTGTTCACACAGAGTCAAGGCCTTTTCTGGTCCTCATCCCCAGTGAGCAGGCAGGGGGTGCACAAGCTGGGAGGGGACACAGCCGGGACAGCTGACCCCAGCTGACCAAAGGGATGTCCCAGGCCGTATGATCGCATGCTCTGCATATGAAGCTGGGGGAAAAAGGAGGAAGGGAGGGGATGTTGGGAGTCATGGCGTTCATCTTCCCAAATAACCATTACGTGTGATGGAGCCCTGCTTTGCTGGAGATGGCTGAACACCTGCCTGCGAGGAGAGGTAGTGACTGAATCCCTTGTTTTGCTTTGCTTGCTCGAGCAGCTGTTCCTTTCCCTATTAAACTGTCTTTATCTCAACCCACGAGTTTTCCCAAGCCTCTCCTCCATCCCAGCCAGGGGAGTGAGCGAGCAGCGGCGTGGGGCTCAGGTCCAGGCTGGTGCTGAAGCACAACCAGATAACAAGGACGTCATCTTCCACATTGAGAAAAAGGAAATCTCTCAGCTTTCACAGGAAAGCACATTGTTACTAGAATGTCAAATGACAATCAGGCCTGAAAGACCAAAGTGACAGAACTCAATTTTTTGACATGTCGTGCCCATCCTCAGGCTTCAGCCTTTAAAGACAAGCTGTGTTTTCAGGAGCAGGACGTGCCAGAACAGAAATGTAGTCGAATGTTTAAGTCATAAGCAGATTAAAAGGCTAACTCCCATTATCTCCAACATCCTGAAATCCTTTCTGTTTCTTTAGGAGCCTAGAGATTTTTTAAAATACGACCCCAACTGTATTTGTTTCTCCACGTGTGTCTCTGTCTGTTTTACTGCATTAACCTCCTAGCATAGCTGAACAAATAAAAGGCTGGAGGAAATTTGGCTTATTCTGTCCCATACACTGAATCCTGCCCAAGTTCTGGCATCTTTAAAACTTTAAAGCTCTTTTTGGAATGCAGCCTTGATAATAGAATTATTCTCTTCTCTCTAATTAACTCCTTCTGAAATCCGTGATTTAATTTGTCACTATTAAAAAAAGAATCAGACATTTGGCGATGTGGGAAGCTGGCTGAACGTTCTGAAGATAAGATCAAGTGGATCCAGGATTAATCTGCTTTCCATTTCACAGAACATCCCTCTCTTGAAAAGGACACTCTGGTTGTCAAGGAGATTTGGCAGATGTGCTCGCTCAATCTCTCGATATGCAATAGGACATCCCCATTTCAGTCTGTGTGCCACTGGAATTAGATGAAAACTATAAAAAATGTCCCTTGTTAACGGGGACTCTAAGTACCTAATGGAAAAAGCTGAGCTCAGGTACTCTTAATTTAGTTGTTAGGCCCACAGTTAATGGGGAAAAGACAAACTCTTTACTCTGGTAGCCTGGGCAATCACAATTCTTCCACTAAATCTTCCCATTTAGAAGCTGTCAAGACTGTTAATGCCAATCAACTTTGGAGCCTTCATGCTTCTGTTCATCCTTCACCCTGAAATTGCCATTAACATAATTTGACTTTTGATGGTCAAGAGCCTTCTAGTGGTAATGAGGCACAAACAACTGCAATGACCTTGTTTGATCCAAATTACGTGAGCAACACAGCTTGCTTCTGCTCCTCAATCAAAATTAAAGGTGTGGATCAGGCTTCCATCTTAAAAGTTACCAAGTTTGACATAAGGACTGTTATTATTACAACTTTTTCATTGTGCTCCCTCAGGAATTAAAAAGATCTGGAAATAACTTCTCAGATTGATCAGCAGTTTTCTCAGAATGCAGAATATTTCCTGTTTTTCTCATATAACAGCTGGTGTCACATCTGTGTTCCCGCAAACTAAGAAGAGTGAATGAGAGCAAACAAAGAAGGAAATGCCCAGGTCCACCAGAAATCATAGCTGAGAGCTGGAGAAGTACAAGGACCTGATGGTCTCTACTACATGAACATTTTGCCACTGCTTGTTTCTGTGAAGCTTCCAACAGCGAGGCAGACTCCAGTTTTCCATTGCTGCTGGACTCATCTTGCCTCCCCAATGGACAAAAATCAAGCGCTGATTTATTTAAATGCAGTCATTTATACAAAACCCACCAGACTGACTGTGCAATCCCTAAACACATGACTGCAGTCAGCTATAATTAGGGCCGAGCTTGAAAGATCATATGGAAACCTCAGGAGCAACCGACTACCGCTGAGCTACGGAGAGCAGAGAAGAACTCTGCTTGAACTCCACTGCCTCTTTTTCACTCCTAGTTGCAATTCGGGACACAGATGCTAGCATGGAAAGCAAGGCATATGTCAGGTACTTATTGTAAGATGTTGTCTCTCCCAACATACGCTGCACAGCACGAAAATGGACTGCAAACATTTAAGGCTGGTGTCAGTAAGTCCACATTGGAGAGCCACTGCTGTGAAATTCAATCCTCCTAACAAATCACCCATAGAAAGTTAAAAGATTAGTATATTACTCTCTCTATATATATAAAATAGTATAGTATTGTATATATATATAGCTGCTATATATTTTACAGATATATATATCTATGTATACCTATATCTATATGGCCTATACACCTCTCATTGGCCAAAATAAGCAGACAGTTACCTTCCAAATCCATGAGCAGTCTACTGGCAGTAGGAGAAAAATACTGAGTGACTGAATGTGCTGGCACATGATACCAACTTAAAACCATTCATTTAAGTTCATTATATGGTTTCCATCTATATTTAATCAGTATTCAGCCAAGTGACACAGGCGTGCAATAGTTTTAACAGAGTACCTGTTATTTAAACTCAAGCCTGTCATTTAACCTCAGTTTCTGACATCAATCCACACAACTTCAATGTGTACCTCTGAAAGACTATCTGAAAATAAATTATTCAGCTGCTGAGAAAGCATCTTATGTACATTTACTATGTAAGGCAAAGGGATAGCATACAAGAATCTTTAGAGCATACAGTGTTTTTAAATAAGCATACTATTTTCTTTTAATACCTGATTAACATCTTGCATATACATCTTAATAGGCATGGGCTACCCTGAACGTGTAAGATGATAAAATAAACAGAACAGTCTACAGTCTGCTCTTTGCACTTGTACAAAAACGAGCTACTAAAGATTTTTCATTTATTTTTTTTAGCCAAGGCATGCATTAACTTTACGGAGTTAGGTGCATTTCCTACAAACACCCTCCTGAAGTCCTACCAGCGCCAATCCGCTTACATAAGCTTTCCTGCTGCTCTGTTCTCTTTCTCCCTTTTAAAACCTTCATTATTGGTATTGTTATCCTAGGAGAGATCAGCAAAGCCAGAATTCGAGTTTCCCATTGCCATCTGGTGCTCCCTGCTTATTCCCGTCTTTACCCACTTCTCATTCCTACTTCTACACTAAGTGAACCCTCCAGTCGCCTTCCAACTTATTTTCCAGCCATCCCAACCCATTTGCTTTGCACTTTTTGTTTCTACCCAAACTCAGACAGGAATCTGTTGGAAGCTCCTCCTTCCTCTGTCTGCGGTTCTCAGTTTGCTGTAACAGAGGACAGACAACCTGGCTTAGCTCTGAATTCTTATTTTGCTCGCTAGTGTTCAAGTTGCTAGCTGTTTCCTCAGTTGCTTATACTGAGACAGCATGGTTTAATTTTCACATTGAATTACTCTTAAAATAAGAAAAAAAGGAACCAAGATGGGCTGCCGTTATGAAGTAGAAGGGAAGTGGTCCCCCCTCCTGCAAAGTCCCCGGTTTATGGTGACATTTATGGGACAGAATACCTCTGTATTGGGCAGCTTGGATCATGCTTGGATCACCCGAACCAGAGAGTCCCGGGCTTCTGCTTCCCCCCATCCTCTTGTGCAGAGAGAAGGCAAAAAACCCACCCAAAATAACCATCAACACACGTTTAGGTAGAGAATGGGAAACGAACCTTGATAAAACATATCAATATTGACCTGTTCTCAGTACCTGTCCCAGCACAAGCTACCACGAGGGAAAGAAAATTAAACCCTGTCCCAGCAAAACCAGAACACTTTGATAAATTTTCAGTTTAACTCAAACCTGTTGAGCAGCAACGATGTGGGATAATGATAAACAGGTACGCAGGGATGGCAACTCCAACACAAGCACAATGGACAGAAATTTAGACAAGTTCTCCTCACTGTGCTTTTAATGGCATACGCACATCACAAACCTTATCATTTACACTTGCATTTTCTTTTAAAAGAACGGATGAGAAGGACGTGATTTATAAAACTAAGTACAAAATAACTGTAAAACATTATGGCAATAGTTTAGTACAGCTGAAGTGCCACTCTTACTCCAAGCTGCTGTATTTTGTGCTTACAACAGCCTGACAAGATTATCCTATAAGGTAATTTTTTTAAGGTTTCATTTTGTTTGAAAGTAAGCTTCCCAAAGAGATGTTATTATCTGGGCTTTTTCCCCCTGAACCTGGTGAGATTTGCAGCAACTCTAATCTCGTGAAAATGAATTCCAAGCCATGGACCAGTGCCCCTGCTTAATTTCCAGTACTGCAGAGCACGGTTCCATTGAGCCTAAAGGACAGAGCCAAAAATAGATGAGACCTGCTCCAAGGTCACCTGAGCTCCATCCACTGACACAGCCGAAGATAAGGAGCAGAGCACCTCAAATTTGATCTCGTGGTCAACAAGGAACTGCCACAGCCCATCAGGTAATGGAGCAGCAAGCTCCCATCATCCTGTGTTTATCAGTTGGGCCATTTCACACTGAAACAGCTGAAAAGCACTGCGTTATTCTGAGTAAAACTGTCACTATTTTAAATACACCAAATAATAAATATGTGAATACACAGAACAGTCGCCTCCTACAGCACTGAACAGGATGGGAGGGTATTTTCCTGATCAGTTCTGGATAGAAGACA
>NW_010170187.1:15782-26102 GCF_000695765.1 Mesitornis unicolor | reverse complement strand
TCTTTCCGCTGGGAATCCAGGTCTGCATATGCAATAGAAGGATTTTAAAAATTTCATTTCACTAACTTCAGTATCAAAAAGTCAATGTCCTTAAGAAAATTAGAATGGAATAGGAATAGGAATAGGATACAATACTATTAAACACTAAGTATGAACACTAAAAGCAGATCTGAAGGTACAGAGCAAGAATCAGGGGATATCTGAAGCTCTAAACTATGCCCTTGCACTTGTTGGTTTATAATTTGGGCCTTCTTGACTACATTTAATATTTCTAAAGATGCATGCAGGAGGGTATGTGTGTGTATTTATTTTTTTCTATATACATACACTTGTATGTATCTAAAGAACTCTCAGATGCAAAATACAGTTTTGAATGTTTCCCACATCTATGTTCTTCATAACTTTACTCTTGCTCACAGTCAGATACACTGCCATGATACAGCTGTCTGAACAAGCAGCCCCATCACTTTTAAATTAATAGTTAATTCAACAAGCTGCAACAACCTGAATGTTCATTTCTAAATCATCCTTAATACTGACTGCACCCTCCCCACATGCAAGGATTCATCCCTTCTTGACCCCTCCGCTCCAGCTGATCAAACCATAAAGACTGATGTTAATACTCAATACATCACCCCATCCAGTCCAATACTGCCAGCTGAAACAAACACATCCTTATAAGAAAGAAAAATTAACTGTTAGTGATTTCTACCTAGATTTCAAAGCTAAAATTCAGGAAGTCGTATGCGTGCATTTGCACACTATTTTGAATGGTTAATAAAGGAACTTCACATATTATCCAGAAAGTACAGTGCTTTCCAAAATGAAAATCAACCTTCAACCAGCAAATGATATCGCTTCATAACAATACCTTAGCAGTGTCATGGCTCACGGGCTAAGAACAGAAATGGTATTTGTATTCGAGGTGATACTTGGACAAGCTGAATCTTGCATTATATCACCATGTATGACTTACCACCATGAGAGGAAATGAGGACTCATAGCCTGGCATGCACACTTAGATTGCAAACCACTACGTTGTTTTTTTGCTGCCTACTTTAATCACAAAACCATCTGCTTTAAAAGAACACGGAAAACAAAATGAAATCTTAGTTAGCAAAAATATAACCACTTCACGGTCGCATTAAACATTGTGATTACATGTAAAGAAAAATAAATCCTATGAAGCACTTTAGAAAACGTCATTAAACTCTCAATGGTGTGTCTTTGCTTTTCAAAGCTGTAGGAATACCGTAAAGGGCAGCAACACAGGACAAGGAAGTGACTGAGTGTGTTCTATTCTGATCTATGTCACATTTCGTATTAATGTAAAGAGATGCACTTACAGCATGTGCTCCCTGTATTGTCCGTACCAGGTTGATTCCTTTCCATACGTATATATCTCCATTCAGTGCACCAGAATACGTCACTTCATCCCTCGCACAGGCTAGGCACAATATAGTCTGGAGATCACCGGTTTTGCCAAAAACACCACGTTTTGGTGTCAATGAATTGCCACACAAGCTCCAGAACTGCAACATAAAGGGATTTAGAAGGATGGGTAATTCAATATATACATCAGAAAGAGAAGTACCTCACGTTCAAAGGTATCAACATTCGTAGCCTTTTCCCTGCTTTAGTTCTCCAGGTAGCTAACAACTTTTACATTATTAACCAACTTTATCTTTCCATTAAATTAGCACAGCAAACAATTTGGGGAGGAGTTTCGGAGAACCAGTATTAAATCAAATGGAAATTCTTTCCAATTACAATCTGTGAGTCAGTTGTGTTTTCAGTCAGTTTTGAAGAGCATTTCACACTATAATTATCTGGTCTATCTTGATGTGAGACTTTCCCTTTGGTAATGCCGTATTGGTACTTTACTTTTTACCTTAAGCAGTTACAACGATCAGGTTTTTGTACCAGCAGCACTGTAACTAGGAAATAAACTGCCCTGATCAGACAAATCCCTGTATCTCAACCAGTATTTCTTTAACCAAAGCACACAGGTCACAGATTACGTTGTTGCTTGAGAAGTAACTGTACAATCACTGCATAAATCAGCTCCAATATGGAAGTAGGCAACATAGCCAAGAAATGTAATTCCTCAGTATCAGGTCACTTGGAATTATCTACATAACTTCATTAAGTAGTATTACAATTTGTATAAACTATCATGTGAGGAAAGAAATATGATGCTATTACAAGCATGAGAGTAACTATTGGTATCTGAAAGAACAAGAAGGGATGGTTTGAGAAAAATACAAACCAAAAAAATCCCTCCCCTGCTCCAAATGCCGATAAAACCCTAGGATTCTGATTCTTAGTTCATGTTTTCTGAAAGGAAACACCGATTATTTAAAAAATGCTATTGTTACTTTAAAAGGCTTTGTAGAGCCTTAGAAGGTGTTCAAATAAACTGTTGTCTATCTAAACAGGTATGTTCTGACATCATAAAGCCACCCTACATAAAACAAATCACTGCTGGCTCACGATTGGCATAAAGGTCCTTTTGGATCTTCAAGTAGAAAATTATTACTAATAATAATAATTAACCAAGCTCAGGGAAACCTGTCAATGACGTGCTAAACACAATGCTAAATCCAAGGCGTATGCAATCTAGCCAACACATTGAACACCTTTTTCAGTCAGTATATATAATAACACAAAATTATAAGAAGTAATAATACATATTAATCTAAAAGTTCACTGTATAAAACACGTTTTTCCCACCACAGGAACCTACACAGAGCAATACAGAGCTTTCAAGCTGCCATCTGCTGCTGCTGTGTGGTAACACAGAGGACACGGCAGCAGGTGGTGACTTTAAAACCAAATCTGATGGCAGTCAAGCCCTGAGGATCCTGCTGACAGAGCTAAACCCCAAAATGCAGCAGTTGGTGCACGGACCAAAGGCAGACATGAACTGTCCAAATTATCAATCCCGGAACAGGTACTGAGTGTTCACAATGGCAAGGGTTGGAGAAGAGAAGAATTAAAAGATCAAGCCTTTTCCTCTCTCTTTCCCCCGTCTCCCTGTACTCTCTGAACTGAACTCACTTCACCTCTGCAGTGAAACAATTAATGAACTGCTCAAGAACCAGGAACTCGAGCTCCTGGATGACCCTACGTGTGTCCATCCTGTCTTGTGGGCATTCACACAGCACGTTTTAGACAACCTAAATTCAAAGTTAGATTACAATCGTTACATACGACGCTACTGACAACAGCTTCATTCCTTCTGTCAGGGCACGAACTCTGAGAGCACAGTCTGTTTTCCACTAAATATATCTTGTAAAAGCTCTAGTGCAGTCAGGTGTGATCCGTAATTGCAGCTCCTAAGAAGTAATATTATTCTTACAGAGGATCTTTCATATTATAATTACATATTCCTTTTAGACTCTATTTTAATCTATTTTATAAACTACTGCAGCTTAAATATTTTAAGAATTAACATCTATTTCATTACCTTGATGTGTTTTACACCACAGCTGACGAGCTTGTTTGGCTGGTACAAATCCCAAGAGATATCAAATATCTGCATAAAAAAACCCAAGGATGTCAGCAGAGATGGCCTTTCTAGCATGGGGCAGGCAGAACAGGAAAAACTTGCAGCAAATGAACAGAAAACCTGCAATGCTTTAAATGAAACGACTGCAATGACTTTTTTATCCCCTCATTCAATACTGAAATTGCAATGTATGGCTCACGTTAGCTCTGTCTGTGGTTGTTTCTTAGATTAATTACAACACATGTTAAAACAACATACAACAAAAAATTGAAAGATGGTTTACACTTTGTTTTCCCATATGGGGATCAGGGTCTAGGAGGTGCATTAGTTTTGCACTTCCTCTACTTGCTTACAGCCTCAACAAACCACACACAGATAAACAGCGAGTTACGTACTTTATTTTAGAATTAAACGTACGTATCTTAAATATCTTCACACACCTTAACACATATTCAAGCTTTATGCAAATTCACCTGCTAAAACACAAAATGCCTTTTGCTCAGACACAGCTCTAGTACACACAGACATGGTCCAACAACTAGAACTACATCGACACCCGAATTCTCCAGCTGTACTCACTCTGTCTGTGTGACCCGGAGCCATCGATAGCAACTTCCCTTTTCTCCAGTCCCATACACAAACTGTGTTTTTCGAATCCAAACCAACGGAGACCAAACGCTAGAAACACCCAAATAAAATAAATTAATCAATAAATAAAAGTCAATATATTACTGAAAACTGGAGTCATCATTCAGCTACATCTCAATACAGAACTAAAGATGCAACAACTTATGCCAAAGCTTCCACAGATGCTTCTCTTCAGACACTGTGATCATAAAGATGTAAGATCTTCTCAGGTAACATATTTCTGATCTATAATGTTATAATGTATAATGTTATATACAGCACACATGGCAGGCAGCAGCCAAGGAGACACGTGCAAAAAGGAGCAATCTCATTGCAATTAACAAAACTCCGTTTAACTTTAATTAAATATAACTTGGAACAGTGAAGCGTTGATGTCACAAGTCCAGGAGATACAAGGAACAAGCATTTTTTCCAGTCTTCTTGGAAACAAACAGATTAAAAGCAGTGAAATGCTGCAAGTCTTTTGCTTGATTCTTCAAAACATGCTTGAGTAACTGCTCCTTTCTGAAGCCTTTGTCAAACCAGACTCCTAAGAGACCCCAAATGTACAAATTTCATCAAGTCTTTAACATTCAGAAAAAGTCTGAAGCCAGTTCAATGTAAAACCAGGAAGGACAAAAGGATTGTTCCAAGAAAATACAGAAAAATAAAAGTTTGGGATCCTCCTATGCTCTGCAGCCTGTCTCGTCTTAAATTGTGGAGATGCTTTGCACAGATTTCTCGACACAAATCACTGACCCTATGAGCCAGCAGCCCACTTTTACCTGTTAACCAGTCAAAATGGTATCTTCCCTATAGAAATTCTCAGCAGAATGACTATCAGTATTAAAGATCAGATAAAAAGAAACTGGGTGATTTTGAGTTTTGTTTTTAAAGAGAACAAAGTCTTTTTGTTCAGTTTATGCAAGAATTGTCACATCTTAATGCTCATAAATGAAAGCTTTGCAAATCTTTAGGACATTTCTTTTTTCACTGTTCAGCAGTTAATACCTGCACACATTAAAGACAAGTTTAGTTTCAATTTCCATGCAGATTATCAAAGTGAGTTTGTAAAAGAAAAATACCAAATGTAAGTAAATTTTTCCCTGAAGACAGAAGCCTATTCCCAATAACATCACTTCTTTACTAGCTGAAAAGCTCCAAGATTGAGAAGAAAAAGAAACAAGTTAAATACAATTGCTATGTATGCTCCCTATTGATTAAGTATTATTAAATACTATTAAAAACTTCCTTTTTCAGATACTGCAGAGCCCAACCTTTCTCTTCCATCTTGGAAAACAATTTAAATTAACAGTTTCAGTTCCAATCCTACTGCAGAGTGAGAGGCAGAAATGCAGATTAATTTTACAATTACTGCATACTCATCTCAAAAACTTTGGGTGATGCCTTCCCATGAGCCAACACCCTGACTTCTCAAAAAGGGGATTAAATGATGTTCTCGGTTCTCTTAAGAACTAGAAAATCTTGTCACCAACCAGCAGTGGAGTAGAGCTCAGGGAAGAGCATAAAACCCAAGGAGCTCGGGGAAGGACGTATCAAAAAGCAGCTGAACTTCCCTCAACACCAGGAACACTGCAGGGTAACCTTGTTTTCAGACAACACCACTGCACAAGGGATTTCTCAGGTTCCCCAAGACAATTAACAGAGAATAATAATAAATACAGAATAAATAAGGAGAGTGTGTACGTGGCACAGCCCAACACGAAGTTTGGACACTGAACAAGCAATAAAACAACCTCCGAGGGAGCAATGGGCTGGACCTGACTTCAATCCACACATTCCTGCCCAGGGACTGGAGATGCCCAGCACCACGACAGTGATCAGACACCAGGAACAGGAACCACTTGTTTCTGGTGACTCATCCACACATTGCAATGCTTACGTTGTGATTTCAGTATATTGCTGTATCACTCCACTGAATCAAAATCCCATATAACGCCAAATACATCAAGTAAGTATGTTTAACACCAAACATTAAACCCTCTATGAGAACCTGGTCAGGAACTCTGACAAATTCAGATTTAAAAGGATAGACAAGATGTAAAGAAATGTATTTTGCAGAGTTTTCTGAACTGGATTTGTGTCTTATTGTATTTCCATATGGAGACAACTCTGGAGACGCAGATCTTGAAAAGCCTGTATGCAGCTTTCCTTTGAGACCACAAAATTCTAACAAATGCCATGAAAAACGTGATCATATGGGAACACCGAGAAAAGCAGCCAGTCTCCATTCTGATCATTTACAGCTTTAAACATAAGAACCAGTACTGGGTACTGCTAGAACAAATCACAGATCTACGTTCAAATCTCTCCAGGACACACAGGGGATGCAAAACTAAAAAAGAGTTAAGGACTTCAATTCTGATTAGAGACATTTTGACATTAAAATATTAAGGCTGTTCAAGTGAGGAAGTGACACAAGTTTACACAGACAAGAAAAATACTGAGAAAAGATATCGCTGTCGAGTAGAAATAACGTTCTAGAAAGGAGCTGACCCTAGAAGTTGACTCTCTAAACAATCAGAAACCCAAGTGATAAAACCTGTAGACCATTCCAGCAAACCCAAAACCTCTCTACAATGGTTACAGCATGTTTAAACAGAAACCACTTACAGCTAGGCTTTCCTCTGTTTGTATTCGGTAGAGCTCCATCTGATGCTGTCTTAATGAGGACAGCAACTGGTCTCCACAATACGTCCTCACTTGAGAAAGCAGCAGCAAGTCACAGATACTGGCCTTTTCAGCAAGCAAGAGGAACTGGGAGTAGAGCTAAACCTGAATACCACATTGCAGGGCCAAGCGGGAGGGAGAGAGGTGCTGCATAGGACCAGGAGAGCACCACTGCAGAAAGGACTTTCAAGGCTCATACCTCTTCAGCTGCTACTTCATGTGTGTTTTCCATTTCTAATGCACCACTCAAGAAAGCCTCTGTACTCATAGGAGCAAATGTCTGGTAAAAAGTACCTCCCTTGTAAGTAGCAGAGAACCAATTTACTACTCAGAGGATGTTTTAAAGTAACAAAATTATAACCCAATAATATAATTATAATATTATATAATATAAAAAGATAACCCAATAATTATAACCAGGTACATGAGTCTGAACAATCGAATGTTGAGAGCCACCAACGCATATGTGACAGAGAAGAGGACAGTGCCTGAAGTCATTCGGAGTCTTGAGACGAGTAACTCAGGAGGAGTATCTCCTGCTGAGGAGCGGCTGAGGGAGCTGGGGCTCTTGAGCTTGGAGCAGAGGAGACTGAGGGGTGCCCTCCTTCCTGGGAATCCATTGGGAAAGGGCAGTGTCAGGAGGAAGGAGCCAGGCTCTGCTGTGGGATGGCCAATGCCAGGACAAGGGGCAATGGTCCCAAGCTGGAGCACAGGAGGTTCAAGCTGAAGATGAGGCCAAACTTTGTGAGTGTGAGGGTTCTGGAGCATGGCCCAGGCTGCCCAGAGAGGTTGTGGAGTCTCCTTGTCTGCAGACACCCAAAGCCCTGGCCGTGTTCCTGTGTGACTGCTCTGGTGATCCTGCTCTGGCAGGGGTTGCACTGGTGGAGCTTTCCAGGGCCCTTCCAACTCCTGACATGCTGGGATGCTGTGAGGACTGCCATCACTTTGTGCATTGTGCACAGAGGGGATCCACCATCTCCAACACCTACTGTAACCCTGAACTGACCCACAGACCACCAGGATCTCCCTAAACCTCATCTTCTCTCAAAACTCTCTTGAAGTTATGCTTTTCTTGCCAAATAGTCAATATCTGTCAGTCACTACTAATGCCTACCTTTTTCCCCTCAACTTGAGAATAAGCAGATAAAACCTCAGCCAATAAACATCCTTAAAAAAAAGGAAAAAGCTACATAACAAGATTTCTGACAGATAAACAATTTATTTGTCTGAAACAAGAGTATTGATTACATACCTGACCATCCAAATCAAAAGCCAAGCACGCGATGCCATGTGTGTGGACGTCCTTCAGAACAGACACGGTCTGCACAGTGTACGAGTCCCACACGCAGATGTACGGTTCTTTCCCAACTTGACCCGTTGCCACCAACACACGTTCAGGATGCAAAGCAAGGCTGCCAAAGAAAGAGATATAAAATAGCTTTGCATGAGACGTTTACGTTTGCCTTGTTGGCTGTATTAATATTTTTCCTTCACAATTATTTTACAATATTTTCCTACTGACAGATATTAACACGTCATTTTCTGGATCACCTGGAGTCATATTACACTATGCAACACGCTTTCATATTTTTCAATTTTAATATAGCATTTCAATTGGTTGATATTGCTTGACAAATTCCACATGGACAGCTCTGAGAGGAACTTTTAACTTCCAAGTTTCTATAAAAGGTAGAAACCCTCTGGACCTTCTAATTTTTCTATGGGAATTCCTCTTTTTTGCTACTCCACATTCGCATACACCAGGATCAAGCGACCAACGTTTCCCTACTTTGCTCCTCTTCAACTCCAGAATTATTTCTCTGCTTCTTCCTTCCCTTCTTTATTTGACAGAGCATTTTCATAATTAAAAAATTATGTAGAAAGGAGCTGGCGGGCAAAACTTCTCACATTTCACTTCGGTTCTGCCACCTAATCCGCACCAACACCTGCACCTCTCCCAGAGCACACACAGGCAGATGGTGTACGTGTAGGAGAAGCATCTGGAGGGAGGGAAAATGCTGCATTCCAAATGATCCAGTTCTTACAATGACACCACAGAGCGGGGGAGATAAGACCAAACGGACAATAAAGAAACTCAAGAAGGGAATGGAAGTGAAAAGAATACACAAGGAATAAAGGAAACAGAGACTGAAACGAAGAGAAAAAGCAACAAGACAGCAGTCTGTGACTGGGTCACCACCTCCTTCAACCCTGAACTCGGCTCTGTCATCACTGCACTGAGCAGTTTCAGGTGAGTGAAACCTCCTCACAGCTGCAACTCTGAGAAGTGCCCAGGCACCAGCTGGACACAGACAAATGCAAACGCACCCCCGTGCCACACCTGTTGTGGTTTAGGGCTGGGCTGGCCACTAAACCCTGGCCAGACGCTCTCTGTGAACCCCTCTGCCCTCCCCAGAAGGGAAGAGAAAAGAGAAGAAGGGAGAGAGACTTTACGGGTTGGAAAAGAAAACTAACAGGACTGATGAAACAATAATACTGATACTACAGGATAATAATGTAAATAGGGAAATAATGGAATAGATACAGACATGTACAAATATATCTACAAAACCAATATAAAATCCTCCCCCAATGACGATGACAGCACCAGAGGCTCTGGGAGCACTGGAAAAGTCCCAGTGCGGCCCCAGCAGCAGTGGGAGCTGATGCAGGAACACAGGGCTCAGGATCAGAGGCAGGCGAAGCAGCAGGGTCTGCTGGGCCTTGGGCCATTGCAGGGGTGGAGAGGGAAGGAAGGGTCCAAGCTGGAAGGGTGGAGACCCTGGGGATCCCTGGGCTTTGCACTGAGTGTGGCGTGTGTGGGATGCAATCCCTGGTTGGGCAGGTTTGGGTCTGCTCCTCCTGTAGGTGCAGACACAGCACCCATGGTGAGACAGTGGCCTTGAGATTATCAGTACACACTGTCTGGGAAAAAACCATGCTCCTGGTTTTAAGCAAGTTCAGGCACTTAGAAGAGACTGAGCTGAAAAGTGAAATCACTAAATAGACAATTAGTTCTACTTAGCTCAAACCAGGACACACACCTTACAAAACACTTCCCAGCAACCAAAAATTAGCATGGTTTTAACTAAGGACCAGAAGCAACCAACGCCACACATCAGAGGTGGAAGGGACAGCAGTAAAGGCACTATCGAGGGCCAGGAAAACACCGTCCTGGCCCAGGTTACCTGGAAACACCTTCCCTCACCATTTCTCCCAGACCAAGGAGTGGTTAAGGACCACAGCCCATACTGGGTTGAAGTTCAACTTGCAAGTATTTTATCTCGCTGGCTATTGGGACAGATTGGAAAGGGGAGCACGGAAAGAGCCAAGGGACTGCTATTTCTGTTACCAGCACTAAGGAAAGGAACTGCCATGCTTATTTGCATGGTTTTCACATGAACCATGAACGATAATAAAATGCTTTTCCTTAATATTCAAGTCTTGGCTATTATTACACCCATGGGGCACCACGCAGAATCCCAGGTCTG
>NW_010170187.1:0-15751 GCF_000695765.1 Mesitornis unicolor | reverse complement strand
TGCTGAAAACCGAAGGAGTAGACTCCACTTTTAAGCAATACAGAGACTGTTTTCAGTTCTTTCAACGGACTAAGAGTGATTAAGCAATCCTTACAGGCACAGCAATTGCCTTGCCAAATATACTGTCTTGGTCTAACCTCCAGAGTAAAAGCATTGATATACTTCACACATTCAAGAACTCTCATTATTAAAACAGTCCTAAGCAATGCACTGTAAATAGTTTCTTAGTGCAGAAAGAAAAGAATTTCACTAGAATGTGTGCCTGTAAACGGATAACCATCAAGGCTTGCTACTCTTGGGTTTTCCAGCCATTGGGATGGTACTTGAGGTAGGTGCTTCCCATCCATCCAGTCAGTCAGAGGACAGGCAGAAAAGCACAACTGCAGTTCAGCTCAAGACAGCTTCCAAATATGTCCATGGATTTCCTTGTATTTCTTCTCCTAGGGAGGATAAGGATATGGCTTGGTGTAAGGAGAAGCTGTGCATGCAGAAGAGAACTCCTATTCCTTTTACTGAACTGGTAGCAAAAGCTGGGATGACCCATCCGGGTCAGACTGTGCTTGCGTGTAGCCCACACAGCCAGACTGTACACTTGTGCCCAATTTCCTTCCTCTTCCTTGAAGGATGACTAAGCTGATGAATGAGATACGCTGCTTGTCCAAAAAAGGAAACAAATATCCCTAACCAGACAAGCTCTTCAGGCCTTCTCGCTTCCCTCTGGCCTTTCTGACCTGGGCTTTTCAAGAACAGACGTTAGCTCTAACTGAGTGTCTCTGAAGAAGCCCGAAAGGCAATGTGCCCATGGAACAAATCAGGAATCAGGCTAACAAACAGTTAAGTGTTGAAATTGGCTGTAAAATTTGATATGGCAGAGTTCAGAAGTAGAAAATTCAAAAAATCTGCCTGTCACTGTTAAACAAAACCAAAGAGATGGCCCTGCAGAAAACTGAGATTCCACTGATATCTCTGCCTGACAGGTCTTTTCCTAGATAGGGATCTGAAATACAGGCTGAAATGCAGCATTACAGTTTTAACAGTATACAGGAAAGGGGCTATGCTTCTCAATTTAGTGCATTCCAGCTCCTCTTCTATCCTCCACACAGAAAAGGTCCTTTCTCTCTGGTAAGTGTTCCCACCACTTTGACCAGGTCCATGCACTGTACATCACCTTGGGTTTAATGGTATTAATGGTAATAATGGCAGGCAGGGGGGGAAAAAGAGTACGAAGCATCCATACTGTGTCTGTTTGGGATGAGACCAGAGACACGGACATAACCCCCCAATTTGTGAGAGGTTTGCAGTGGCAGGGCATCCCGAAGGAGGAAAGTCTCCAATAAACTACTTCATCATAAAAGAAATTAAGGTTTTGCCATCTTTGGTTGGTTTGCGCTGAGCATTAACAGGCATTGATTAATACAGACAAGCTGCAGACAAGGATACAGTATTAAAGATGATGTTTCCTTAGCAACAATATTGGATGAAAATCCAAGAATATATTCATGTGACTACTCCTGAGCTTCATAAAAGTAGGGCACCAGTAAAAACGCACAAAAGAATACCGCAGTAAAATGACAGCATCTCAGATACCTACTAATTAAGAGTTAATTTCAAGTCTGAAATTATTTCTACGAATAAATGTAGAAAAATATTTTCTTACTATGTTTACAGACATTTTACATACAGTCGTGGATATTTTCCTCTTTACTGCTATTTATATAAATTTTCCCAGAAAGACAGGAGAAACTACAAACCATTTCTGTCATAGTATTTAAGCTGTTAGAGCAGAAAGAGCTGATACCAGCAAACATCCCTCATCAGAGTTAAAATAGATCAAGTCAGAGCACACTTAATCCCCACAGACAAAACAAAGTGGTGCTCATGGAGCATCACTGCTGGGTCGTCCGCACAGTCACTGTCATAGCAGCCGTAATGTCAAATACAGCTTCCTGAAGAGGCCTTACCCTGCAGAGGAACAGACTCTGAACTGGAGACAGGGAGGGACGACTAAAACTGTACATGGATTATTCCCAGCTGCAGTTTATCTCATTACCATTCCATATCCTCCCCGCTCACATCTGAATGCTTTTGGATTAACAAGAAATGTTTATAAGCAACCTAGATACTCCTAAAACTCACTGTGGGCTCCTCACTGTTCAAAAAAAAAATATCAGATGAACTTCAAAAAGAAGGCAAAGAAAAGAGGAGTTGGAGAGTGAGTACAGCAACACGATGCAAAGTTCCCATCTCATCACGTAGGAAAACTGAGGAAAAAAGCCCTGGCACACTACACGGATGCCTGTTTTTGCCTTTCACAGCCACATCGTCCACTGCTGAGGATGGGATTGGCTTAAGCTTTCTAGTAAAAGAATTACATCACTAGAAAAGAAATTAAAAATGAAGACATTCCCCTTCTTTTCAAACGCGGATGATGCTGCCAGTGCCAACAGGAGAGCTCCTGTTTTGACTCAGCAGGAGATGCCAGTTGATCTCGACACTTTCATCACCACGTTTTCACCATATGAAAGCTTCTTTTCAACATGCCCCTTGAAAAAGGCTGCAAAATTACTTGCATTCTCCTAGCAAAAACCTCTTTTCATAGAAAAGTCAGAAATACCACATACTCCAAAATGATTTGGGGATAAATCTGCAAGGCCGATGTCCTATTATCTTTCACCAGCCATTCATCTGAAAGAAGGAACTCTGACTATAATAGCAGGTGGTACAGTACTGTGGCATCCTAAAGCATGAAAATAGCCAAGGAATGGAATCCCTCATATTTGATAGAACAAGGGGAAACGGCACCAAGCTGTGCCAAGGGAGGTTCAGGTTAGAGATAAGGAGGAAGTTCTTTACTGAGAGGGTCGTCAGAAGCTGGAACAGGCTGCCCAGGGAGGTGGTGGAGTCACCATCCCTGGATGTGTTTAAAGAGCGGGTAGACGAGGTACTTAAGGATATGGTTTAGGGGGTAGACAGGAACGGTTGGACGTGATGGTCTCAGAGGTCTTTTCCAACCGAGCCATTCTGTGATTCTGTGATAAAAAATCTCCAACTTCCTTCTTTCCTCGTGAGGCCCGAACAAATCACAAGCAGTATTAAATGATTTGGTTAGGGTCTGTCAGTCACAAAGTAGAAACCAGCTCTTCACTCCTGAATACAGGTGGTGAAAAACACATAAACCTACAAAGCAATCATAGATTAAAATACTGACGCAGCCTAAAATTAAAGTGGGAATACTGATTTCCCATTCTAACCAGTTTACAAGCTAAGAAACTGCTTAATTGGCTTAAGTAAAGACTATCGTGCTGTAGCCACCCAATGATGTGAACACTGAGACAGGTATGGCTATAAAATCAGAACAGATTTCATTTCAGATAAAGTCTGCAATAAAATACAGGTTAGAAAGAGAAACTGAATGACAAAAATTCTTATCACAGGTATAATCACTCATTTTTCAGCACACAAAAACTCATTGCGCTGTTTGCTGAATTAGAATTACACAGAATAAACGATTTAAGGTCAAAGAAGCACTTACTCCAAACCCAAATCCAGGAAAGTTTCAAAAAATTAATTCCAGAAAAAGGTTATCTTGGAGGCTTCTGATCTCACAAGTTAACGAAATAAACTTGTTTGGTATCAAAATTCTCTTGGTTCTAAATCTTTCACTAACACGGTCAAACCCTTCAAACAACCCTTCATCCAGGCATTACTGTTTGCTGCTTCTCCACAGGAGACTTACAGGAGTTTTTAACCACTGGATTAATCTTCCTCCTATCATTTTTTAAATTTCTACTAGATCTTCTAGTACTACATGGAAAAAAAGTACCACAGATTGTACAATTTCCTTTTATATTTCTGAATAAGCAGATTAAACAGCAATTCAGTCTTCTCTCCTATGGGATGTATTATGGAAAACTTATGTGAATATGTGAGGACTTATCATCTGAATAAGACAGTGACAACTTTTGAAAGGTTTTTCTTTCATAGAAAAGGTCACCCTTATAAAATCAGCGGTTGGCTGTTTAAATTAAGGCCTGGTGGGAAGAAGGCAGTGGCAGAGCTGCCAGGGAAATGAGCGGAGATGAGCACAACATCCTGTGCTTCAATGGGCCATGTTTCTCAACTTCTTCCTAGCTCCTGAGAGCACCAGACCTGCAGATGTTCTGCAGCTGTCAGAGGTGTTTTCCTACAGAAAAGGACAGCCAAGGACATCTAAAACCCTTGTCTCACGTTTATCTTCATGCCCAGAAAGGTGAAATGAGCCAGGATACCACATGAAGCTGGGACAACATCTGAACCATCATTTAGAGAAACTATAGAAGTGTGATGGAGGCCACAGAACAGAAGTATTTCCATGAAAGACTGCCTGCTAAAACTAACCAAAAATCCGTGTACCAGAAGTATAAATGAATCAGGAAAGAAACACGGGAAATGCAAGAAAACTAAAGGGACTCCAAGGTCAACGTGTAATTCAGTAGGCAATTAAAGCTGCTGCACGTGTGGGCTCATGAACTTAACTGCTAAAAACCACTAAAATGGAGAAGATGCATGAAGAGCCTTCACGAGCAACACTTTTGAGAAAATACAACCCTTCTGCTCTAAAATTCTGCTTATCCCAAGAACACAGATCTAGCTGGCTATTCCCAATGAGGCAACGTAATGTATACTCATTATCATAAGCACATGCTGTAACCTCCAAAAGATAAAATTACAATTATTTATAAATCAATTTATTACTGAATAACGTTCCAAAGGCTACTCGTTTTTATTGCGTTAATATCTACAGTAGAAGAAACAGCAATTGATAAAGCAGTAAGTAGAAGAAGAACTCTAAGCAAAAGAAGAACCTCTACCTGAAAATGCAAATAGCTTCTAAAGTGCAACTTCCATCTGAAACCCACTAAATCAAACATTTGCCAGTTCTTCACATTTTCCTGATATTTCCCTAAGTGCTCTGGAGGACTATTTAGCTTAAAATGTCACACTCGCCACAACAAATCTCCAGGTAATTTCCAAATGCTGCCAAATGCCTTGTCGTGATCTAAGATAAAGCATCGTTCACCTTGCTTGCTCTTGTAGAGGGATTATAAACAGGGAACGGGATTAACACAGTTCTAGAAGTCAGGAAAGGTTTATGCAGTTGTCAGCTCACCAAAACACAGAATTAATCCCCTCATCCTGCAGGCACGCTGTCTTGATAAAACAGAGACACCTCACTGCCACTCACCTTAAATGACTAAAATACACACACATTTGTAAGTGGCTTCTGTCCGCAAATATGTTTTGGGTACTTTTCCCAACTGTAGGTATAATTTTTGCATGCACCTATATCACAGCCTGATGTTTTCAGGAGTTTTATTACTTAGCTAAGTTGTCCTGTAATTCAGAAAATTGAAGAGTTACTGTTATTTTTAACATTATATCCAAGCAGATTTAGTCACCAGCAATGTACCACATAAATAGAAAGAAGCAAAGCAGCAAACCAGTTTTTTCCATCTAGTCTTTTAGAACGTGGTCATAAAACTGTGCCTTACCTACAGATTTCCTTCTCCAATTCTGGTACAGAATTCTGCATGTAATTACACACAGTATGTAATCAGGAGTAAAAAGTGTGAGCTAGAGGTGAGAACACCATGATTTTACTGTAACTATGAGCACTTTATAAACGTGATTTTCAGCCAGGACACATTTGCTTTATTAGGTCTCGGTTTTTGCCTCAGTTTTGCTTCTCTTCTGTTCAGCTGAATCAAGCATCTTGTTTATATATGATATTATGCCAAATATCTAATCAATACACCTCTACACGATGCCCAGGTCTGCCCGGGTGCCCACCGGTGCCTGCCACAACCCCTGCCCACGATCCACTGAGTGGGCACAGGTTGGTCTACAACGATGCGGAGGTGAGGATTTTTGGATAAAATGAGAGGAAGTGTGTTTTTAAAGCAAAAAAAGCAGACTGATCTGGGCCAACAGATACGGGTCTTGATCCAGATCCAATTCAAAAGAACAGGAGTCTGTTGGGAAGCCTCCCAACAGCAATGAGGATTCTCAGCTAAAGGGGAGACTTTTTCTGACTAGGCTGAGGAAAGCTATTCTGAAGAAGAGACACAACATTTCTCTAGAGATTTAATAGTACAAGTATCATTTAGCAGTCAGGTAAAACAACAAGAAAACCTGCTTTCCTAACAGAGACGGTCACACAGACACCTTGCTTTAAATGCTGCACGGAAGGGGAGTATCTCATCTGTCACCCAAATAACAGATATGTCAGCATGGGGCCTCCAAGGGACAAGTCGTCTTCACGTTCACAGGCTGACGAAGATGTCTCCAAGAGGGATTTTGCTCAACTCTTACATCAGCTAATAATGAATATCCAAGTTTTTCCTCATTCTTAGCAATGCTGATATCACTTCTGCCATTTTCATGGCCGAAACCGAAGCAGAAACAAAAACTTGCAATGAAAGTAAGGGTGACCAACACCAAAACCGTTCCAGGGATTTGCTATCAGATGGTGCACACACTGGAATTATTTCTGGCTTCTATCTTCTGCAATATAGAACTGATAAGCATCATAAGTCCAGCTTAAAAATTCAATCGTATCTTTTGCTACCAGGAGTGAAGGCAATCTTGGCTGACTCTGACCTTTTTTGGTTCCAATCAAGCGCTGCATTTGGGAAGCCCGTTACCATCATAGCAGCTACGACAGCAGCACAAATAATGATATTGCTTATTTCTTGTAGAAGTGAAAGTCTTTTGCAGCCAGGGGAGCAATCAGAGCAATCTGCACCCTAATGCCAGTAACTCAGAAGCGTCTGTAACGTCCTCTAAGGTGCTTCACTGAGGCACCGGGGAACTCTGTAATTCACCACACGGCATTCACACCAGAAATCTGGATTAAACGTATTCTGAAGAGAACATTCAATAGCACCCAGGTTAAACATTCAGCTGAACTGCTGACATGACCACGGGAACTTCCACCTCTGCTACATAGCTTCAAGGAATATTATACCTTTACTTCTATTTTCAAGCTAGTTCAAGTGCTCAGTAGCTTTGTCTGCCATGCGAAAGTACCAAAACCAATAGATTATTCCAAGTCAAATTTGGTAATACTATAACAGCATTCAAACTCTAAGCGTGTCTTAAGGAACCTACATTTTAAGCTGAGCATATGACTGATCCTTATCAGTCCAGAACAGACAGCTTTGCTACTTTTAAGAGTAATGACTTATTTTCCTCTCAAAGGCCTTGAGGCTAGACAAAAGCGCTGTCCTAAATCACACACGTAGCTCTGTAAGTGATATGATAATATTTTGAAGAACTGGGTAAACTACATTTTGAAGTAAAGAAAACCAAACCCTTGAGATATTATAAAATGTAAAACTAAATTCTCCGGCTTTTTTAGCTTTACGCCAATGTCAGCATAGATTTTAAAAACCCCAAATTGTAGACGACACAAAAAGAGAAGTCACTTTTTACTGTTTTTGTTGCTGGGGGGAGGTTTTATAATTATCTCAGGTTTTGTTTCAAGCAACATTTTTTTCAAAAGCCTGCAGTGCTTGCATTAATAATTACAGTAAGGTCTGAACTCGTGGTTTGCTATGTCAGGCAGAACTAGTACACTGTGGTTTTCAATCTAAAACACTTAGAAGGGGAAAAAGATAAATTGACTCTTAAATAATTAACTTTTAAATCTGATGTATATTTTAAATCTTAACTGAAACTTTAAGTTTTTCATTAAAAAACCCCAAACATTTGACTTCAGACAAGCCCTCCAGAAGATTTACTGTATTCAAACATGCTAAGCTACTGCATATCACTATCATAACAATCTTGTAAACACAGTAATAAGTTAACTTCATAATGCCGACAAAAAAGCAGCCAGGAACACAATCTGCTTTCCTGGGTATACCTAGAGGATGACTAACAAACTAAAACACTGAAAAAATAGGTACGCAGAAACACAATCACTTTGACTGCAATTTGGAAACGCTAAAAGATTAGGGCAGACCTAAGAATTTCTGCAGGAAATACTTTATGATGATTTGTGATGATCAAGCACTATTAATCATGGTTACATCTCCCGTTCTCCGACGCCGTCCCAGAGCCTCGCGTTGTCGCGTTATCTCTGCGAGAAAGAGCCAAGCAGCACACCAAGAGCAGCACTTCTCCAGCACCAGGATGTTTTCTCATTTAAGCTGTGACCTGATGTGACCCTGGCTGCGAGTGCTGACAGAATCGGCTCAGGAGGTGATGTGACTGCTGGCGATGAGGAACACGACGCGCGAAGGCGAGCTCGTACGCCTGTAGCTCCTTGCTGTGCCCATCTCCTCTAATCAACTTCTACTGTGGCTTAGACGTTCAGCTCTGGTTGGATATTTTTCGCATTTCTATTACATTAATAATACAAATTATCCTCTATGATTCTATTATTAATGTCATTTTAATTAGGAAAAATAAAGCTTTCAATGGTATGCAGGTATATTAAACAACAGGCACGCTCTAGTCCTATTCCAAAACTGAATCCACGAAGTGTTTTATTCTGTACTCCTAAAATACTCTCATTTCCTCAAACCAAATCCAAGCAAAAGATATTTTTAAAAGACAACACAGAAAGCTCTCAGTAAATAAAAATACTTGTAATGAAGATTTGACAATAAACCCCTCAAAGACCATCACAAACACGTGATCCAAAACAGCTCCAGGACTACCCAGAAAACGTGGTTTTCCTCAAGGAAAAAGCCAATCATTCTCTCTCCTTCTGATCCGTTTAAGATACGAACACAAATCCTCCTTGCAGACTTTCACACAGCTGACAATCTGAGATCATTTAACATGAAAAGCTGCACAAGGCTTAACTTGGACTTGGTCCTTGTGAACATGGCACAAACTGAAGTGGTCAGCAGAGCAATCATCGCACTGATGTCTGCTGTAAGAAACGCCATCCCGACTGACAGACGGCCAAAGGAGACTAGGGCTGGAGGCTCACGGGAGGACCCACTACTTTAATTATGACATAATTGAGGTCCCATTAAGCCATGAGTTCTTTAATGGAGGGAAATAAACTGATTATGCCCTTAAAGAACATCTAGAGATGACAGGCAAGAGGAGATGGTTTTGTCTTTAGTACAAACAAAAGAAAGACCGCACCATATAGGCCTAGGAATAAGCTAAGGAGGAGAGTTGATTTTTAAGTTGCGAATCTAAACAAACAAACCACAAACCAAACAAACAGTCCCTCAAAATGCTGTACTCAGAAGAGGAAAATACCTTATTCACAAAGAAATACTTGAGCTTGGTGAATCAACCTATTCAAGTGATCTCAGCGTTACGCTGCTTTCACCCATTGAAGCCAGAACAGGTTTCCTCAGCAAGAGAGTGGAGAATGAGGCCCAGCCATTAGGTTTCACAGTAAATATTCCATTGCAATCAGAAACCACCAATCTATTCTCAATGTCTAATTTTCTTCAAGAAAAAATTATTTAAAAAATAATTTCCTAACCTATACACTTGCATGAATTATTCTTATTTGAATTTGCATGTCCAAAGATTATAAATGGCTGTGTGTAGCCAAAATCCTGAAGCTCTGGAAGTGAACTTCCCATTCTGGAAGCCCTCACTGTTCAGCTTGGGGTCCAATTTTGATTTCTGGTGAAGTTATTCAATGATCCAAAGGGAAGTTAATAGATGACCCAAGGGCCTTCTTCAAAGGCTATGATTGCTGAAACTATTTGGGAGATTGCATTTCTGCAAATAAACAAACAACAGAGCTCTCTTCTAGAAAGGAAGATCTGGACGGCACAGAAATCAAGGGCATACAAGGAACTCCTCACCAGAACATGCTGAAGCTTGTTTTTCCGCTATCACGTTATAACTCAAAAGATGGAAGAGGTTGCACATATGATGGATAATTAAGAAATTTCTCCCCATGTGGCAACTGCATTGTTCATTCAGTTATGTTCCCTGGAATCCGAAATACACAACTAATGGTAAAATTCCTGGTGAAAATTTATAGATCTGCTGCCAAACAAACAGAGATCTCTTAATTCAATCTGATAAAGTTTTGTAGCTGTACATAAGCTGTACATATTGCTTAGTGTTTGTGCTTGACTGTGGTCTGGAGTTCGGCCACAGACATACACCACTTCTTCCACACAAGAACAGGACAACAAACCTGACAGCAAATACCCTAACTTTCAATCACTTCAATTACTTGTTGAGGTTTTTCAGAACTAGGGTGGATCTTAGGGTGTCGGGCTACTCGAGGAACAGAAAAGATGGAAATAAAAGAATTTCCCTCTGCATTCTTGTGAAACCTTCTGCTTGGCTCTTTTTCATAAGGTTTTCTCGTGACGTGGATCTAATGTAAAGGGAACAAAGAGAGGCAGAATGATTCAAGGAGGTAGTAGAAATACACAGCACCTCCACAAGAAAAGCCCAACAGCCGAAGTCACAACAGCGCACAGTTCACAAAAAGAGAGGATAAGACCGATAAGACCGAGTGATGTGACAAATCATTGCACTGCGAGGATTTCTGTCAGCAAACCACAGCTGAGAGGAAGCCTGGGCCTGTCTCCTGCAGAGCATCATCAGCTGATGGTCCACAACTCCTTAGATGCTGATGGTCAGGCTAAGGCTGAGGTAGAAAAATCTCCTTCAGAGTTGGCAGACAGCATAAACAGCAGGAAGCACACATGGTTTTAGTGATTTTGATTTTCACTAGAACCTCAGAAATGCTCACACTAGAAAGAAATGCTTTGTTTTGCCTTGGAATACAGGGGCAAGATCACAGAACCTCAGGCAGGACAAGCTCTTGTAGACTGAGCCAAATCTGGAAATATAAAAAGATGACAGTCTTAATAAATAAATAAATTAAATTAATGTAATAAAATAAATAAATTAAACTTAAATAAAGTGCCCAGAAAGACCACAGTTTGGAGTGGCCAGAGTTTTGGCTGCTGCTTTTTGTTCCTTGGGAAACAAAGTCCAAGATGATTCCTGTGGAGTTCACAGCAACAAACAGGAAGAACCATCTTGACCAAAGCCGTGATTTAGACAAGTCAACTGTTTTGCTGAAAATGGCCAAGCCCTATCCCTGTCAGCATACAGAGAAATGCTTTGTCATTCTTTCTGCCTGTCTTGCGCATACCTCTGCTGTCTGTAAGCACGCAATTCACTCCTCCACAGGGTTGGGTCCAGAGGGGCACGAAGAACCAGATGTTTTTAACCAAACTGAAGGCAATACCAATCTCTTTCTCCTCTGTCTTTGTAGCAGGTGATCTGTTACTTTCTGGTACTAGAACTCCTAGTAGCAAAGAATTTTAACGTTTTCTGAATAATTTTTTAAGTTACGTCTGCACTAAAAACAGAACTCTACTTGAGTCCTAAGGGCAGACGGTGCATGATTTCTTTCCTCCAACTTAGTCCAAGACAAGGAAAAATACACAGACCTCTAGACAAGAAGTGAAATGAACTTATTAGACACATCCTATGGCTGCTCTACAGCAGAAGCAGAGATGGCATCAACAGCAGAAATTCCAGCATTTTTTCTAGCATGAGATGCACTGGCTGCTATCTTCAGCACCAAAACCTCAATGTATCACAGACATCTTAATCGAGTAGCCACAGGTTACCAGTGATGAAGTTCTAGGAAGAATATACAGCAGCACTGTTGTTTGCCAGCTAAACCAGATGATGGATATTAAAAAAGTAGGAGAGGGATAACTCCTTCCTAATTTGAGTTCCTTTGACAGAGGAACGCAGTTCCTCCTCTTTCTTTGACCTGTGTGGTTGTGCAGTGGTTTTGTGACAGCACAGAGATAATTAATTGTGCATGAGGACACACTGAGGAATGGGTGCTAAAGTCTGAACCGAAGAGCAGATGTCATGGAAACCAAAATACACATTTTTGCCAAGCCTACTAAAGAGTTTGAAAAGATGCACTGCTTTGATCTTAGGTTTTGCTTTTGCTTTTCAATCGATCAATGCCAGGTGAAGAGTTCGTTCTCAGAGAAATTCCAATACTCGGAAACTCACAAGCAAAAAATGCATCAAAAGAAAAATTCTTCTAAAAGTCTCCTTGGAGCAAGTCAGTGTAGAGAACAGCCTGGTAACAGCAAAGGCTTTGCCAGCAGACAGACATTTTAAACAGCGGAGAAGTTCAGGGTTGCAGAGAAAGCAAAGCACATCAACACACCTTAGCTGGCCCAGACAAATAAGGAGCCTCGGCAGCAGCATCAGTTTCCAGTATGACAAGTTAATGCTTTGGGGTCATCTTCTGAAATCTTTATACAGAGCAGGATTAAGTATGATCCTCCGAGACAAGGACAGTCCACATGAAATAACCCACACTCCTCTGAACAACCGAAATTATGAAGAAAGACCAAAGAGAAGATCTAATCTGGAGACACCAAGACATTGCTTCCTCCTCCTCTACCGTAAAGCAAAGCAACTTACACCTCACACGCCAGTCTGGTGATTTATGAAATCCTACAGAACACACAGTTTAAATCAGTCACTGCAGGAATAATTCACACGTTCATTCAAAATTAGTCTCTCCTACATGTACACAGCCCAGGCTGGAGAGGGGATCCTATCTCTGCAAGCACAGCAGACCTCAAGTTATGCTGCTGGCAATGGCTAGCACTGTAAAAGCAAGTCATAGACAAGATTTTCCTCCTTATTTACTCCTAAAAATGCAATTAAAACCCCACAGTTATCAGCATTCCCAAAAGATGCACATTTCCAAAGCACTTCTGCATTTAAGTGGCATTTTCCACAAGTACCCACACACACCCAGGACCTCAACAACAAAAATGTGCAGATGCATAAGACATGGGAGACACAAATAAGATCAAAAGCATGACACTCCTATTCTCCAAAAGAGTAGGTCGAGTTCTACAAAGTAATTCTCAGAAGAGATTTAAAAGAAAAAAGAAGATAAAAAACCCCAAAAGATAAAAAAAAGATCACCAGAATGCAAGAGAAGTCCTTCTACAGACGGACTGGAGCTGAATTGCTGAGATGTTCAACTCAAAACCAGACTAATAAAAGAGGCCCCAAGTGATCCTAATGACTCTCTTCTATTCCAAAAGCCTGCTTGATGGAACTGAGGGATAAAACACGGAAAGACAGCTCTCATATTTTCAGCACACAGTTAACTGAGGCAGTGGTGGGGGTGGATGCTGCTTAAAACTGAGATTAGACTCACTGTAAATAAATTACGTTAAAACACCTGATCATAGAAAAAAATCTCGCAGCAGGTTTATAGGTTTTTGTTAAATAAAAGGAGGTAAAACTTCACAGCAGAAGACAAACTGCTAGAAAGTAATTTTGCAAAGGAAAATATCCTCTAGCTGTTCATTACTCTAATACCGTTTTCCATTATTAAAAAGACCTGGTCCCTGACTTCAGAATTGCAGTTCCTCTGTTCCTGCCTGATGTTAAAATTAGAATGTCACCCCAAGCACGCTAATGACACAAAAGTTCTCATAATGAAGGGTACTAATAATACCACCACGTAGCATGCAAGATACGCTCCTTAGTCCTTGTAGCTATGGAGCTGTGCTCAGGAAGTTTGATGCTTTGGATATGTAACATTTTCAGACACCAGACCTGCTTCCACAAATGATTCTGTACGAGTAAAAAGGCACTCAATCCTCCCAGTGCTTTCGCTAAAACATCACAAATGCCCCAGCATTCGGACGGTGCTTGCTGAGCCCACTAAAACACAAAACGTACCAATTTTCTTGCAATACAACAGTTGAGTTTTCAGAGAGAAAACTCAGTGGCACCGATTGCTGTATTATATAATCCCATTTCTGCATGCGTTTTCTGGCATTTTAAAAACCCATTTTTGTAATGCTTGACCTTCCTCCTACGACTGTTTTGAATACTGAGAACTAACATGCCCAGGTACCCAAGCTTCGTCAGGAAAAGCACAGGACGAGGACATTTAAACGGTACCACGCTGCTTTTAGGGAAAGCAGGAAGCGAAGCCCTGATCGCTGCAAGTCTCACCTTACTATTAGAAACAGCCATGCTGCTTTTAAACTGAGCGCTCTTCTTTAAACATACCAACGTTTCCACGTAGCTTTTGCACTTAAGAAGCATGCAAAATCCTAACTGCACAAAACTGTAATGCTTTAACATATTTAGAATTATATTCTCTTAACACCAGTACAATTCAAAGCAGGAGAGACTCCAGGATGCCGGGTACCGTACAAATCAAAGTACATCCCATACAAACCAGATTAAGCCATTATATTCTCTCTCTGGTTTGCTGACTTTTGACAGACTTTATTTTGCCTTACTACTACTCTGAATAATGAGTTCTGTCACATTTTGGCCAAATGTAGCACATTGTAACAACTCAGAGAGAGCCAGCAGAAAACTGTTACCACAGGAAAACACCAACAACTTTCCCAGCTGTAGCTCAAACCACATAATTCTCATCCTGTAAGAAGTCCTAGCGAAGCTAACAGTGTCATTTGGAAATACTCATGGTATTAAATGTGTAATATTAAGCAACGGCAACCTGGGACCTCTGATTAGAGCAAGTAATGAGCCACAGCTTCCTTGGCACGAGGGGAAGTTGCGGGTCTGGATTTCCTGCAGCAGCTCTTAGGAAACACTTCTTACTGGATTAAAATGAAAGTGTTCAAGCACTAAATGATGCAAATACCAGTGATTCAAACTTCTGATTCAACCCCCCTGGTACAACAGTCTATAATGGTACACTGCCTGCCTACCTTCTTCTTCACATTTTTAGCACCGAGGAGAAATACACTACAGACGTGCCACCCTTCTAAAGGACACTGACAGCCATACTTCAAAACTACCTCAGTATCTTCAAGAAGAAGATTTAAATAATTTAAAAGAGACCATTACGACCAAGTTTTCTAGCGTGTCTAAAAGCTTAAATGAAAAATATAGCAACTATTCTGCTCCCCACAGGCAATACCTGTTATTCACACTAGTAACAAATACAGAACTCTTGGAGCACTAACCATCATAAAAACACATTTTGTGCTGCAAACTACCTACAAAATTGTCTACTTTTAGCTCTTACCCCAACAGGAAGAGCTAAGGAAATCAGAATTTAAAATCCATCCGCAATGACACCTACTGGAAGGGAAAGGATTGATGACTCAGGCTCACATCTGCCCTTCATACTCCTCAAATTCTCTCACTGCTCTCACAGCACCATTAGGCTCCTAAGAGCATCCTCAGAGGGAAAACACATTTAAGAACCACCACCAGCAAATTCCTTCTACAACATCAGTTTGTAATATTTTTTTAAATGAAATTCAGCACCTGATAACATTCACTGTCAAGTAAACTACTGAGCTACAGGAGAAGCCTCAATTTTTTCAAGAAAGGCTGATCTTTTCAAGATTACCCTAAAAGTTGCATGAGTTACACGGCAGACAGCTAATTCCCCACGTAATCGTCGCCTTTCCACCTGCCGCAGATTAACCTCCTCCGCAGCCCAAGCACCTCAGGGCACACACACCAGATTACTTCTTCTCCTCCCGCCGGCCCTTTGACATTCAGGGGTGGCCGGGGACCGAGCAGCGACCCCGGCGGACGAGCGCCTGTGCGAGTTTCGGCACCGCGCACCGCTGGCGATGAGGGGCGACAGGACGGCGCGACACGGCCCGTTAAACCCGACAGCCAAAAGCCATTTCCAGGCGGTTTCTACCCACGGCGAAGCCCGGGCGAGGGCGCGGAGGGGGTGAGGAAGCGCTGACTCTCC
>NW_010170186.1:19680-25802 GCF_000695765.1 Mesitornis unicolor | reverse complement strand
CTTTCGAGGTCTCTTCCAGCTCCTAATATTCTCTGTGTGTGCGTGATCAGCATTTTCAGCACAAGGTGACCTTCGGGTATACTTAAAAGTATAATATACTGATAGAAAGAGAAAACAGCTAATGGCAGGCATAATTAAATAAAATTATAATTATAATGCCTCACATAGCTATGATGCCCCGGACTAACAAAGAGATGTAGCTGGCACAAACACCAGAGAGCTTAATCTTAAAATACACTTTGGAGGCTGCTATAATGACTCTTCTTTCACATCAAGCAAAAGCTTTCTTTCATTCAAATGAATAGTGAAGGTGGAGAATGCCTGCCGAAACTAACAGCAGGAAATTATGTGCCAATGTATGGCAGCCATCAATGCCCTCTCCTAATCGTTTTAAATCAATGGAACAATTCCATTGCTTCACAAGGGAATAGAGAAGTCTAAAAGACATTCAATTTCTATAAATTCATGAAAACTGTATGTATAAAGAGGGCAACCAGAGTACACATGTGGGGCTATTAATGTTCCAGCCAAAGGAAACGCACAGAGCAGAGCATGCAGCTTTATATACTACAGAAACTGTTCCAAGGGATCCTCTCACACGCATTCTGCACTTCATGTAAACAACAGAGAAATGAGAGTGATAGAGATACCATTTTATACTAAATCAAAAAGTATGTGCTTAGAGACTGTCAGAAAATGCAACTGGTTTTACAGCATGTAACCACCTGGGGTCTTCCCTCCTAAATCTTTTCCCCTTCTGTAACACGTTTTATTTCTGAATTTGGAGCATGGCAAAATGAACACTCTGGACTTTCATATTGGTTTAATGGTTCTGTTTTGCTCTCTAATACTTTCAGAACAATTTTTTACCTTTGATGTGGTTTAACTGACACTGAACACTAAGTCGATGCATCTACTGAGGCATACACCTACCTACTGAACTACAACACGAGTTGCAACAGAGGCATCGTTTTCTTCTAATGTGAAGTAAGAATTTTTTTCTTCTGCATTGCTTTGTATTTATCTATATTGAGTTTATACTGAATCTTGATTGCCTAGTCTGCTTGCAAGCTTTTGGTTGTTCTTCATCTCTGTTATGCTGAATAATACATTTATAGTTTGTTGATGATACCATCTCACCAATCACTATTTCCCAAAGCATTAGGGATACACTAAGCTGCACATGCCTTTGTGGGACTTGACTGATGATCTTCATACACATTAACAACCATTTATTTCTATTCTCCACAGCATCTATTTTACTTAGTTGTTTACATGGCGTTCATTGGCATAGAATCGAGACTGTATTATTATTCTACGCCACATGAAAAAAACAGTCAGAAGATTTACCAGTTGGCAACATAGCTCCTTTAGGAGCCTGAACTGGCTGCACAACTTCTGCAAAGTTAAGGTGTAACAACCCAATCCTTCAGGTCCCCATTCTTGCATCAGTAACACTGAGCGGCATGTCTTCCTTTTCAGAACCTATACTCCATCTTCACCTGTAAGCTACACCCAGCCATTTCTCCTCAGTGTACTGAGGAGAAATGCTCCAATTTCAAGCAGAAAATTATTTTCTATCTCAAAATAGGTCACTGTTCATTTTGCTTGTAAACAATCTCTTTCGCCAACTCCTCAACGAGAAGGTATGCAGAGAAAATCATGCTTCCTGTTATAGCATTACTTTATTTCAGAACTCTTTCATGTGCCTTAGTCATCTCAAGTCTATTAATTCTCTGGCAGATATTCTGCTTCTAATGCATTTATGATAATGTATTTCTCCTAATGCATTTAAAAAACATTATTATTCATTTCCGTATTTTAAACTATTCACTCTTCAGACTTCTTTTTGGATCTGCTTTATTGTGCTTTTAAACCTAAACTGACAAATTCGCTTCAGTCACATTACTTCAGCTTTTTGAGAGATGACTTCTTATGTGCAGTATCTTCTCTTCCTCACATACTTAGCTACACTGGCCCTTCTCTTGGTATATTGCAAGTCTTTTCTGAAAGTTGCACATTTGTTCTTTGCAGCAGACATGGGTTTACAGATTTTAGTTTGTAAGCTCTTCCTTTTGGCTTCTCTTTAGCAAGGTGCCTAATTTTTTATACAATTCTGCCTTTTGAAATTAAGTACAATTATGCAGGGGATGCTAGGCTTCTGTTGCTTCTGCAAAAACACTGAAACTGAGTATATTACAATCAGTTATTGAGTCAGTCTTCAACTAACATTTCAAATCCATTCTACATTTGGGGACAAGACCCGGGTTGGGTTTTTTAAGAGTTTCCTAAGCCATCACACTATCAAGCAGCCATTGTTCACCCTAAAAATTGTGTCACTACCGAGTATAATCTGGCAAATACATCTTCAATTCCAAAATGATGACAAGGCCAGTATTTGTAAATTTGCAGTGGTATATCCTTTAAACTGTCATAAATGTGCATTTTGTAGTAGTTTATATTGTAAGAGCTCTACAATATAAGCCAAACAAATTCTGTTGCCACAGTTGTGTGTTAGGCACCAAACTAGGAACAAAAGCTTCCTAAACTTAATTCCTGGTTCTTTCAAACAGTATCTGTATAACTCAGACAAGTTACTGTAGATCTGTTCAAACAACTCATATGAATCAGTGAAAACTGTATTTATTCCCAAAAAGTTAAGGGCTCAAACTTCTATGTACCTCAGTGCCTTGTGTAAAGAAGGAATATTATCCCCTGTAATTTGACCATAAACTAATTTGCATATGATTAATGGTCAGATAAGAATATGGAGATAATTATCTTATAATATTACCTTGAAATAAAGTTGTTTTAGATGGCAGGAATAACTGTTTTCCCTTACATTTAGAACTACTAAAAAAAGACATACTTTAATAACAACAATTATTCATCAACATTCAACTGAGTCACAATACCTGGAACTAAAAAACTATAGAACTTTTCCATGAGTTTTTGAATCAGCTGATTAGCTTTTTTGGGTCTTCCACCTCCATCACTAAGAAACTCTGGTTTACTCAGTCCAGTTTCCAAAAGGTAAATTCCAACCTGTGAAATGGTTATACAGTTAATTATTTAATTGTTAATTATAATCACATAGTTAATTTTTTAATTAACTGTTAAAAAGACAAGAATATTATAAACAGAAGAGTATGAAAAAAGTCCTTTGAAAATTAGCAGATGTAGACAGATACAATAAATCTACTAAAATCACCATTTACAAGATACAGTACATTGCAGATAAAAGCTGTGATTCCTGTGTGTAATGCACTTCTGACACTGCAATAGTAAAAAGAAATTTTTAGGAAAAAACACACTGGAAACATTTATATAAGCATGTTGAAAAAATACAGGGTAGCTGCCAGACCTCGTTGTTCAGAGGTTTTTATTTTGTATTTCAAACAACAACAGCAAAAAAGAACTTTTAAAATGCAAAACAAATATATGAACCCATACCTTTAAAGCTTGAGCCTCTCCAGGTCTTTGATAAAGTCCAATAATCTTTTTCTTTTGCATCCATCTCAAGCCTTCCAATATTTCACCACTTAGAGTAGGTTCCACCAAAATACGTTGCTCATAAGTACCCAGGTATTCTTTTGTTTCATTACTGTACTCTTCTTCACTTCTTTCATGAACACAGACCTGCAGCTGATCATCAGACTCTCCCCTCATCAAAGTAAAGCTCCTTTCATGGAATTCTTCCATTATAATTTGCTCAGAAGGAAGATGAAGAGCAAATTCTCCCAACAAGGCTTTCCAGGACCCATCCACACGGTATGGCAAGACTATAATATTCAGCTGTACTGACACAGGAGTCAAGATGGAATAAGAGTCGTCTTCATCATTAACTGTCAAAAACTTAACAGATTTTGAGCCACTGCCTTCTTTTTGAATGTGGTCTTCATCAGTGCTATCATCATTTATAACAACAAAGGATGCAGAAGAAGTGCTTGGACCTGGAACATGGTCCTCATTAGTCGTTTCATCATCTAATGTTATCACCTCATTTCTCCGGTCTTCATGCATATTCCAGCAAAGCTTTTTCTTCTCCTCCTCATCTATTTTTGATGGAGGTGCACGTTTTCGACGACTACTCATTTTGACGTTTTCTCAACAGTATTTTCAGTCTGTGCGAGATGAAGTACATTAGACAGCAATAAGTATTACAAAACCCAATGCCCACACTGAAATCCCACTGTGCAGTAGCTGCTAAACTTGCAAAAGGTTTGGACACAGACATACACACTAAAAAAAAATAAATCTAACTGTTCAAAAGAGATTTAGTTTTACAGAGCATCTCCTGCTGCTGTGTCATCACACAAAGTTGGACACGAAGCATTTGCCTTGTACTATATCTTATCATTTTGCCAGACAGCTATACACAGAGATCAACAGGAACACTACATTTCACAGCTGTTACTTAGAATCCTGTGGGACAGATATAAAATGAGAAGCAGTGGAATCCCTCAAAGGTGGGGGTGGAGGGAGATGGCAAAAGAAATTCCACAAACAAAAGTGGAGGAGGTACAGGAGATTCAGAGGAGGATGTGGGGAAAATACACACACAAAATTCTTCCTTTCTTTCGAAGCCTACATTGAGATGTAACATTAAGCAAACTTGACACAGGGCTAGTCTGAAGCTGCCATTACATAAAATATACTTTAGAACCTAAGATGTAAGTTCTGTCCTCAGAAGTTCCTAATGACCTTCCTACTAGTATTGAATACTTTATTTTTCCCAGGAAACTTTGCATCCTGGGACCTGGGCAGACAAACTGCTTGCAGAGGAGCCCTTACTTACTCTATTGTGCATTTCGGTGGGACCAATCACCAAACTAAATGCATAGTCTTACTGATTCTGATTAACTGCAAAGCTAAGTCAAGATACACATCCAACCCCTTGCCTTGAGCCTCGGAAGTGAACAGATTTTGTGGATAAAATACTAGAAAATAAAGTACACAGGCTAAACAATACATATGAAGAAGTAGAATATGGAATATTAGATCCATCTGGGAAACCAGTAACTGCATACTCAAAACTACATGCTCATACTTAAATACTCAAACAAGTAATAATCTTTCCTTCTTAAAAAGTACCGTTTTCATAAGGAGCCTGAACACAGCAACAGATTTATGACCTGTTGTTAAAGAAATGTCTTAGTCAGCAAAGACAGGAAGATATTTAGATGTCTATGTCAATTCAGCTTCTGTAAGCAAGTTTCAAAGAAACGCAGGAAGATGAGAGCCAAGTATTCTAAGATACTAAATCCAGTACTCCACATCCTAATATTAAAACGGTTTATGCTGGAACTGGGCAGAATTCCTAGGATTCTGAATAATTATAAAAAGATCCTACCAAAAAACCCCCAACCAAACCCTAAATTTTATAATTAATGAGAATTAAAAGGGGCCTGCAGGACAGCCCCGCTTTAGCTCCGCACAGACGCCACACCGAGCCTCCCGCCGCTGTGCCCCCCTCGGTGCCACTATCCCCTCTCCCCACCCTGCTCTGTCACCAGGACCTGGCCGGGTCTCCTCGTCCCTAACGAGGAAAGTTACTTGAAACTCGGAAAGGAGGCGCCAGCAATCGCTATTTTACCTCCCGCGACAACTGCTACGGGAGAGCTCAAAGTGACTGCAGTTTGCCTGCCCACCGCCGCAACCCCCCACCAGCCCACTTAACCAGGCGAGAAATTGCACCCACCGCTCCCCAGGGGCACACGCACAGGCCCCCGGGCCGCCACCCCTCAGCCGGCCGCGGAAGGCCGCCCCGCCGCGCTACGGCCAGCAAGGCGAGCGGACAGGCAGGCCATCGCCCTCCCGAGCTCAGGATAAGGACGGCCGCCCGCTGCGACCCCCGGAGCCGCGCGAGTGAGGGGAAGATGGGGAGCAGAGCCAGCCCACCGCTCCCCAGGGGCACACGCACAGGCCCCCGGGCCGCCACCCCTCAGCCGGCCGCGGAAGGCCGCCCCGCCGCGCTACGGCCAGCAAGGCGAGCGGACAGGCAGGCCATCGCCCTCCCGAGCTCAGGATAAGGACGGCCGCCCGCTGCGACCCCCGGAGCCGCGCGAGTGAGGGGAAGATGGGGAGCAGAGCCAGCCGCCACCAACGTACCGAAGGAGGGA
>NW_010170186.1:19251-19533 GCF_000695765.1 Mesitornis unicolor | reverse complement strand
TATTAGGGGGACAGGAGGGCGGGCACGAGGTTGCGCGCGCACCTACTCGGGCCCGGTTGGTGACCAATAGGATCAGAAAACGGTGACGGTTCTCCCCGCCCCCTCTACTCCAGCGGAAGAAGCAACGGGATGGCTAAGGACTGCGCAGGCGCAGAGATTACCTCCGAGGTGAAAGGGGCGGGGAAAATGGTGTTTCGCCCTCAGTGGGGCGTGGCTGAAGGAGACTTAAAGACGAGACTGGAGCGTCATCGGCGGGGGGGGGGCGGGCGGGGGCCCGCTGGC
>NW_010170186.1:0-19091 GCF_000695765.1 Mesitornis unicolor | reverse complement strand
AAAGCCTATATGGCAGGTGCTTATATAAGGGAAAATAGAGGAAAGCCCACTCGGGAGGAGGAACTAATGAAAACTTTATGGCTCAAGTGACTTTAAGTACGAGTACTTGCACCCACAGCGTTTGCTTTAAAAAGTCCTATCAGGTTTAAAAGCTGGGCAGGAGCCGAGGAGATGCTGTCATGGTGTTTCTGTGGCAAATAGCGCAGGGGAAAAGGGGATGCTGAGACGCGATTCTTCAACATAGTGGTGATAGTGAAAGCCTTGCTGCAGTCCATAAGGTCAAATACCGTTGAGGAAGAAAAAGAGGCACACAAAGGCCTGTTAAATCATGCGATGATTTACTTAAAAAGAGTTGTGTTCAGGTCAATTAGGACTGCAAAAAGGCAAAATACTCCAAAGAGTTTTTAATGACAGATTTCAATAAAAGCTATGAAAACATTGATCTTCTTGTGAAATATGCAGATCAACGCTAGAGGACTTAAAACAGCTGTAAATGCATAAATTGGAAAGCCATTGGCAATAAGAAAATGTTGGGGTTTTTTCTTGAGAACAATCATTTAGAACATGTGTTAATATTTGTCTTTATAAATGAGATCATTTTCTATGTCTGATTCCCCACCATTTTCAGCCCATTTGGAAGGGTAGGGCCACTGGGGTTTCAGTGGAGCTGCTCAAAACCCTGGTGTGCAATAGCAAAGGGAGCCTTCAGCATGTTGGCCCTTGTGGTGATTTGGCTGTTTTAATTCACAGTGTTAGTTTGCTACGTGAGCATTTGGCATTCCCATATGAAAATTCACTTAGAAATCATGACTCAATCCTATGTTGCAACAATAAATTACTGCAAAACAGGCATAAAAGGGAGGATGTTCTAGTCTACGTTAGTAACTGCAATAATAGCAACTGAAGGGATGAAGAGTGAGCAAACTCGTTTTATGGGGAAGTTCCTAGGCCCACAGGTGGGTCCAAACCAGCAGGACCCATGGTTAGGCAGGGCTGTGAGGAGCTGGGGACCAGCCCTGCTGTGCTGCTGGGATAGAGGCTGATGGCCCTGGGGGATAATGTGGAGTTCTGGACCATGGGAGAGCCCCAGAGGGCTGGGCAGGGACAGTGGGGGCTGGTGGTGTCCTGAGGGTACTGATGCTGGTGAGTATTTGCTGGTGCTGTAAGCACAGTGTTACTGCCAACAGAGTTTCTGGTGGCTATATGAAGAAATTGTTGGGGAGTTGGCAAAAGAGCTACTTTTGCTCGAAGTAGGAAGAAGGTCCTATTAGTTCAAAAAGCTTAAGGCCAGATCTGAATCATTTTGGGGGCAGCTCATCACAGATCCCCATGCCATGACATCTGGCTAGAGGAATAGCATCCTGCCCTGGGTGATCAGTACCTCTGGGTGTGCTGCTTTCCTGGCACACCAGGTCTGTGCATGACAGCGTGTGCTGCCAAGCCAGTAGCTTGGAGTTGCCCTGGGAGGCTTTCTGTCCTCCTCCTAATGAAAAGATCTTGTTAGAAGAACCTGCTCATCACAGATCCCCATGCCATGACATCTGGCTAGAGGAATAGCATCCTGCCCTGGGTGATCAGTACCTCTGGGTGTGCTGCTTTCCTGGCACACCAGGTCTGTGCATGACAGCGTGTGCTGCCAAGCCAGTAGCTTGGAGTTGCCCTGGGAGGCTTTCTGTCCTCCTCCTAATGAAAAGATCTTGTTAGAAGAACCTCCTCCTCCTTTTTTTTTTTTTTTGTTTTTAAATGAAGGCCTTTTATTTCTGGATGTGCCTTTTGGGATATAGCTGTTGATTCAGCCAGTAAGATAGTGAGCAGTTGAAGTTATGTGCTTCTCTAGGAATTTATGAAGCTACCGTGTTTCACAACCACCTCCTGGCATGCATCCTTATGCCTGAGTAGACAGCTACCTTAAAAGGGATGCCACCCAGGTTCATGTTGCAAGATGTTAATGCCAGATTTTCTCATCCTGAACTGACTGACTCAATGACAGGAGTCAGGGCAGCCAGGGAATGACAAATACCATCATGGTTACTGAGGTGAGGGGGTAATAAAAGTGGTATGCTGTCAGTCTGGGGCAGTGTGGGTTTCCCCCTGTGTGGGACCCCAAGTGTGGGACTTTTCATACAAGTATCCTGCACCTGCTGGTGATGACTTGATGTTGCGAGAAAGATGGAGTCCCACCAGTGACTGCTGCTCAGTCTCCTCTGCTTGATGGAGTTTGGGCTCTACCAGCAATGGGAAATGGGAAAGAAATAGGAAATCTACCAGATGTAACGATCCCCCTAGCCTGCAGTCTGTAAATTCCAAGTACTTGAGAATATAGGGAACATAGATTCCACCTAGTCCTTTGTGGGTCACTCACCTCCGGTGTTCAGCTTCCCCAGGTATACTAACGCCAGTGGCAATGCATTGCATGACTGTCCACTTACTGGAACTGGAGACTGAAGAGGTATATTGGGCCTGTGCCCATATAAAGGGTATGGAGGGGTTGTCCCAGACATGAGTCTCCCAGGCAGAGAGAAGTACAGAAGGTTACCGGATCCTTCTCAGGAAGGTCAGTCCTGCTTAAATGCAGACTGTGCACAGGTTCTTCCTCTAGAAGTGCTTGGACACAATATAGGCAGTGCCACTTCCCCAGGGACTCGCTTGTATTCACTGGCATGCCTGACAAAGGCAAAATGGGTAGAGCCTAAAGGGCTGCCTGTAATGATCAATAATTGCTGTCAAATGTGATCCTAAGATTCGTAATAGGAAATATATTTATTAATGCCTTGGGATCTACAACTAGCAATAAGGCTAGCAAGGAAAATGTTGGTATCCTACTTTATTATAAATCTTGATTATAAAGCCTGCTTAAATAGAATGGACCTACCCTGACAACAACTGACAGCTTTTCAGTTCAGAATTGTGAGTTCCCCAAAAGCTCTTCGTGAGAGTGAATATTCTGAATTTCTGAAGGAGTGCTAAACTTTTGGCACAGGCTCCTTTCACTTCTGAATCCAGTAGCTGGTGAATCATCCAGAGAAATTTTCCTTATCTCCTTCAAACTGAAAAACACATTAGTGATAACTATCTTACCTAGCCGTTACCCTCGCTTCCCCAGGAACTGGTGACCATCAAAGGTTTACTCCCTTCCCATTAAAAGCTCAAAGAGCTCTACTTTGACTCAGACTTCTCCAACAGAAATGTATGGCAGCACAAAAAAAGAACAGACAAAAATGACTGAATCAAAACATTACATTGCCTGTTCTCCTGCAGGAAAAGAATGAAAGAGAAAACACATGACAGATGGTAGTCAAATCACACACCCATTATTAGGAACTGCTCCAACTGCATACACTTCAAGAATCCGTATAGAAATAGCAGACAACAATCCATCCTTCATCAAGCTCTGTTCACAGGCTCAGGGATGTGAATCTCTTCATAAGTTCTTGTCTTTTACTTAACTTTTGCATTTCTATTATGTGTGCCTTCTATTTAATTATTTCCTTTCCAGGGTTGGGATTTGTGCTTTCTTTGGTAGTGATGGTGGTTTTTAAAGACTTTTCATGTGAAGCTCTTGTGAAAGTGAACTTTATTTTCTCCTCTGGATGTCACAAAAAATGGTAAGCAGGAAAGGAACCTTTCTGCTTTCATAAGAAGGGAAACTACAATGACACAGAGAGGGTGCCTGTTCTGCATAATGATTTGTGTCTGAGCCTCTCTTTTTCTCTTACTCCCATTCTGTAGGAAATGCCTTCCTTAGTCCTCAGGATAAACAAGCTGTATTTTGAAATAATGGTCAAGAGCAGGTGGAAGAATGGCTGTTTCTATTCAGCAGCTATTGACTAAGGATCCCAGAGATTGGTACCTAGTAATTTCCCTCCTGTTCTAAAGATCTTGAATGCATGAAAGAAGATAATTGCCATTTAATTTAATGAAATAGAAAGGAACAATATAAAGAGAAGACAATATGACATGAAGTGAGACCATGTGGTCTTTTTGACCACGCTTGCTGACATAACCTCCCTTGCTTATGGATACAAATTCCCTTTTGCTCTCAGTAGCAACTCTTAAATCCCAGAAAGAGTAAGCAAATAAAAGCAGGAGACATGCTGCTATGCAAAGGGTTTCTTCTTTGAGGAAGGATGGAGAAGAGAAAACAGTATGTTAGTTGATGGAATATTTTAGAGTTCCTTCCACCAATATTTTAATTGCAAAGGCAAGCAGAAGTCTTCTAAAGCAAATAAAAATTGTATTTGACTCCAGATTGGTTCTGGTAGCAGGAAATGTGAGTGGTTGCAGCAGAAGAATAAAACTGAAAGCAGATAAGACTATATCCCCTGCACTACAATGATTGTATGTTGTGCTGAAGAGCTAACTGAGCATCTGTGTGCCTCAGCAAACTAAGTAGTAAACCACTCATTGTGTTAATCAGTTAGTTAAATAGTAGGGAAAACCTTTTGACTTCTATAGATAAAAATCACCATATGATAGAAATGAAAAGATGGACTCCAATTGAGGTATAATACAGCTCCAATCTATTCCACATTAATAAACTCATGGCCAGTATTCTGTGCCCTGGTAGGAAATTATGTTCATAGGCTCATCTTTATCCAGCCTACTTAGTGCTTGGTGTTTTACAGTAATTTAGCTATCATAGCAGGACTTTTAAAGTGTTATCATATAATTGTGGCCATCCACGGTGCATAATACTGCTTCAGGCAAAAGAGTAGAAGATTTAAATATTTTTCAGAGAGCTACAAAGAGCAGAGTTATTTTTGTGTGCCAAAAGCAATCATGTAAGCCAGTAGTCTAACTCCCCAGCATGCAGGGAACAATACCACAGAGCCACAGGATGGCAATCCTCTCTATTTTTTCACTTCTTCTTCAAGGCTTCAGTTCTGTTTCTTCAAAATAGCAAAGTCCAATATACCACTCGTGCTCTTCTGCCTCTTAATGCAGCATCTCCTGGAGGAAACTATCTGCACCCCATGGAATAGCACTCTTCAGGCCATCTGTCTCAGTTCACGCGTATGCACAATTCTTATACGCCCTTGTCCATCTGCCGCTCGGCTGAGCTATGTGCTGGTTTTGTGAAAACCAGGTGATGCACCTGACCTCAGGGCTGCTGGTAGCAGCTGATCAGTCACTGGTAGGACTTAAGCCCATCTCCCTTTTTTTCCAAGAGGAAAGGACAGCTAAAAAGACTATCTAAATATAGGGCAGTAAAAAAAAATAACCATGTCATTGCATCTAGGACATCGTCTAGGGTTACTATGCAGGATTTGGAATCCAGTTCTTGGAGTTATTTAAATATATACCAAAATAAGGTGTTTTCGTTGCTTTAATATTGCTTTTATGAGCCTATTTTTTTGTAAGAAAAATTATTAAAGAAAATGTTTGCAGTTCCTGAGTAAAAGAAAGCCCTCTAATAAAAGTGGAATTAAGTAAATACTGTTATAAAATTAGTGAAAACATTTAGAAGCTCAAAATATTGAAGTTTATAACATAATACATGGCACGGTGGTTTGGAGGAGAGCTGAAGGACATGGCAGAGAGATATTTTAGTCACTATCTATTAGAGATACATTTCTTGGCGGTGGAAAATATTTTCACACTCTGGCAAGAGATTTGAATTCATAGCTGACTCTAATAAAAAAATTAAGCCAATCAAAACTTGTTAATGCAAAATTCTTATCTGTGGTCTGCATTATGGATAAAAAGGCAATTTCAGGTGAAATTGAAACAAAAATGTGCAGTCTTCTGGGACAATTTTCTTTTGGCTGCTTTCCTCATGAAGAAGTGCGAAGCAGTCTGTATTTTCTGTCAAAGAAAATACTAACTTCACCAGGGATGTTATTTCCTTGATTTATAAAATTAGAAGTACAGGAAGCTTTGCAGTTCTCAAGCCATAAACAAATGTATTTGTTTAACACAGATTAAAATCTGTGTGCTAAGATGTTTTCTTCAAGTTTAACAAGTTTTGATGTTAAAATTAGTTCATAAAGATAGATGGAGTTTCATGGCAAAAGATTAAGAATAATTCTCTTTAGAGTAGTGCTATATTATCTGTCCAAAATTCACCTTCGAGCCTATCTGGGCTATTACACGGACTCAGAAAAAGCACCTGATTCTACACAGGGGTGGGATGTGTGCTCCGCATTGCCCAGCATTTATTCTGGTTCTAAGCTGAGGGAGCAGGCAGTGCTGAATGTGCATGGGCTGCACAGGGCATGAAACAGCCGAGGAGATACCACAAAGCTGTCAGCGAACTACCTGGTGCTTCAGGGTATTTACACCTTATCTGGATGTTGTTAGTGCCAGACAACGTGTCTGGTAGAAGGCATAGGGATATTTCTGTCTGCAGTATTTGCAGTAGTTAGATGCTATGCGGCACTATGCTACAAGGGAATTACTTCCTCGGCTGGGCAGCAGCACTGGCTGCTTTGTGCTGCTCATGCAATGGCATCTGGTCCCCTGTAACTTCTTTTCTCTGAAAAGCACATTAAATCTGGAACAGAAGAGGCCCAAGTGTCATAGTACTGATGCTGCTGTTCAGGGAGAAAGACATCAGAAGCCTGTAGACCCCCAGCCATTTGGAGCACTGTGGATCTCTGGAGCAAGTCTCTAGTAAGAGACTGTGGCCTGGGAAGCAACCTTAACTAATGAGAAAGAATATTTTCTCTGATTATAAACGTCATTGTATTTCCAACAGTACGTACACCTGCACTTTTATTAATCAAGCTACGGTTTTGCATGCCTTTGGCCTAAAACTTAGAAATGCAATGATCAATGGGCACTAAGAAATTGGTTTGGGGCCCCAAATTGTTTGGTTTTGTTTTTCTACATGGTACCACAGGGAGCCCAACCTAGTGGGGACTGAAAGAACAGCCCAAGTAAATGAGCAGCTCTAGTTCGTGGTATATAACCTATGCAAGTGGTGCAAGTAATTTAAGTACTTTGTTTTGGTACTTCTATACATGGTTACCTTTTCCAATTACAAAAATTTCTAATTGAATTTTAATGTTTTTCTTTCATTTCCAGTATCTGTAGATACTATCTTTTCATTAATGTCTACTTGACCTTTTTCCATCCAACCAAACCCAGCAGCATGGATTGTGTTCTAGTTGTAAAACAGTAGAAAAAATAATTCTATGTCTACTCTACTCTCACTGGGGTAGATGCATAATATGTTATGTAGCACTACAGTTACAAATTTTGTATGGAAATCTCAATACTAATCCATGCTTCAGCCTGATCTATTTCCTGTTTTCAGTGCTCTGAGAGCTTTTCTTTTTGACTTGTGTTCTAAGGCATTTTCCTACATGGTGTCTCATCTGTATAATGCAGGACTGATCATGCTTCTTGCCTGAGGTTGGTAGCATCCACCTTCTCTGGCTGGGGAAATGAATCAGCAGAAATAACTGTACCTCACTGAACACAGTTTCAGGGAAAAATCCCCAACACCTTGACACACAATAAAGTGATGATATATTACATTTCCCAACCCTGCTTGCGCAAAAATAAACCTTTTTAATTGAGGAGGTAAGTGGGAGATGAAAAGAGATAGGAGAACAGGCTTTTATTTGAAAAAAGTATCACGAGAGAAAGTAACAGAATTAGAGCAATATAAATATTTTCCTTTTTTTTTCCACAAAGTATTAATTTTCATTAATTTTAGTTTGTTTCTCTAGGCAATACGAATAGAATACAAGAACATTGCAGAAAATATTCTCCTAGGATGCTTATGGACCTGCAGATGTTCCTAATAGAAGTTCTGGGTCTGCAGCACAGATGGAAAGTGATAAATGATTAAGATATTATAGGGTATAAATAACAATACTACAATGTTGTGTGTAAAGATATCAGCAAAACAATAAATGCTTATCCTCTGACTTGAAAAGCATCTTGTTTATTGCTTATCACAAATTGCAACAGTTCTGGCTCCTGCCCAAAGCCTAAGTTGGTGTATTTCTGTCAGGGCCCTGGGGGCACCACCAGCCCTGACTGTCCCTACCTGGCCACTTCCATGGGGCTCTGCCCTTAGCTGACCCAGTCCTGGCTGGGGAGGTGAGATGGACCCTGGCTGCCAGGACCTGCCCTGACAGACCCCCGTGGAGATCCCCCACTGCCACTGGTCCCCAGGGAGCCCTACGACATCTGCTCCTCAAGGAGGGCAGTGAAGATGCTTCTATCACAGGCCAAGGATGCTTTCTCCTTTCTCCTGTACTTGGAAACAGCATTTGTCAGGAGTTCTTCTAGAAAACATTAACCCAGTGTGAAATACCCACGATATCTAGTTTTAACCCAAGTGTTTAGAAATCTGGCAGTGCTGTGCACAGCTGCTGGTGGGGTCCCACAAAGGGAGAAGGATCAGGCGAGATTCCTGCACTCAGTGCCTTGTTAATGAGTTGTGGTGTCAGAAAACCTGAAGATGAACATCACTGGTAACACAAGAAAGTCTAGGTGATTTTCAGAGAACCAGCCACATACCGTTATTTATAAGTTATCCACCAAAATGATTTAACCCTGGATGCCCTGTTTATATATGCTAAACAAATAGCTTTCTCCTGAATAGTCAACTTCCAATATATAATTACCATCATTATTGTAGGTACTGTACGCTTCTGTCCACAGAGTAAGAACTGCATCTAATCAAAATTATCCCATGAACTATATAAAGATGTGATACTCTTTAACAGCATTTAATGCAGATTGCCTTCAAAGAAAAGGTTTCTGAATACATTATCTACACTGTAAAATTAAAAATAGTATCAAACTGAATAACAGCTTCCGCTCACCCACATTTCATATCTCCAACCAAGACAGTTGAAATGGGCAAAGAGATAAGACAGTTTAATCTCAGCACCCTAAAAAGTACAATTTACAACCGTGAAATGTTAAGAGACTGTTTTCTAACACCCCTTAGAGCTCTTCCATGCTCTTTTATGTACCCTGCAAACTCAGGGGAAATACTTGAATTCTGTTCTTGCAGCATCACATCTTCCTTGCAGCAACAGATAGGCCAGGATGTGTCTCTCCTCAGCTGCAGGGATCTTGAACTAGAGAGTATATAAATGGATGGAAAGCAGAGCTGTGATGCATGGAAAACATGTGTGGTGCTCCCTTCATAGAACAGTAGTTTTTCTGAATGTTTATTGGGCAGACCTTTTTATTTATTCATGAGGCTTTTACTACATTAGAAATGAATGAACATAATTAAAAATGAACTAGATGACTGAAGTTGAAGGCAATCTTCTCACCACATATCACTGAATTTTTTTCCATACCCTCTTTCTCAATTTCTAAACAGAAAACTGTAAGGGCATGAACTTAAAAGCTGTGTTAAATGGGAGTGAAGTTAAGCATATGTCCAAATACTCTTTGGGATTATGTTCTATATGTGTGTTGTCAGTCTATTTTCATGTAGCCACAAAATGAAAGCGAAGACTTTTCACGCGGATCTAGGCTGAACATTCAAATTTGAGGATTATTTAGAAAATAGGCTGGAAATGTTTTATAAATGACTTGAGCAGTGCATTCTACATTGTTTGGTAAAGGAGAGTAAGAAGAAAGAATGATGTGCAGATTTTCTTCCTCTGTTGACAGTGGTTGGAATTTAGAGAAACATAAAAGTGAACATAAAAGTGAACTAGGACAGAAAATATTCAATGAGTCTGAGAGATCTAAGAATATATTTGAAAAAGCCGGTTTCCTGAGATCTGAACACAAGGCAAAGAAGACAAAGTAAGTGCAGGTACTATTTAGAAATCAGAAACACAATAGGAATTAAGATGTTTATATGCAGCACTAGCAAGTGTCTGTGCAATTTGAATAAAGACATGAAAATCAATAGCTGGCTATTACTGTAATGACACTTAGCAGCTGTCAAATCAATTGAGATGGTTTGGGGTAATTTTTTGGGGACTTATGATTTGCAGCTAAAGAAAATGTGCAATGATGATGAAAAGGAGTCTTTTTAGAAGCTGTTGCCAAGAAAAAGGAAAACAAAAACAAAACCAAGCATATGCTTTAAAAACAAGCAAATGCTATAGTTACCAAGAAAATGTCCTCTAGAATAAAAACAAAAGGCTATGCCATGAAGTTAGTATGTGCTTACACAACAGGCTTGTACAAATAGTTTGGAAACCATGAGGACACTCTTTTGAGCTCATCATTGTGAATATGCAGATATTAATTAACAACACAACTAACTGCTATTTAGCAATTTTCCCCTAAGTGAGTTATCTTAATTTAGTGAAATAGGTGTTGATTGCCTATGCGCTTTTATTTACAGTATGACAACACAGCACCTCAGCCATGTATTCTTCCTGTCTCATCATCCATTCATTGCTAATCAAGTTTCAAGAATCACCTTGTGAGTTACAATTAATAATTCGTACACATTATTTACACACGTGAGGGGTTTAGTGGTTCCATGAGAAGACCATATTTGTATGCAACCCTAGTAATCAGGCACACATAATCAGTCTGCCTGTTGATTGCTCCATCCTCCACCTCTGAAAATCACCTCTCTTGGGTACACGGTTGTACCTCCCCAGGGCAGAGACACCCTGTTTTGCAGCTGGCCCAGAGCTGTACTGACTGGGCACCTGATTGCCACTGCTGATTATTTTACCTATTTCTTTCCTGGTGTGGGTATTTATGTAGGTCTACTTCTAGTCAACTACTGACCTTCAAAAACTTGAACAAATGTATTTATCTTTGAGATTTTTTTCAAATTTCAGTGATTTTTTTATTTTCCCAATTGCAGACTGAATAGTTTTTGGTATTTTGTCAGGGTGGGTTGTGGAGGCACTAGGCACAATAAGCAGCCTGGCTTTATTTCCTTAGGCAACTAAGATAAAAGTGGTCATTAATTAAGAAAATGTGAGGTTCTTCTTTTTGGGTTTTGTTCACTGCTTCTAACCTTCTTTTTTGATCATTTTCAGTTCAACCGCAAGGCTACAGATAGTAAGTAAGATTTTTTAAAGAAATAATGGTTTTGGGTTCATCCATTTTCTTAATGTCCGATTCAAAGTATATGGGAGGGTCTGGTATTTTAGAACATCGTTACTCAGATGTTTATAGAAAATCAGGATCTGTTAGTGTCTTATAATTATGTTTTGCTTAGCAGGAGCCAAAAAAATTATAACAGCATGTAAGGAAGATACACAGGCGAGCAAACATCCAAGTATGATATTTGAAGCTCTGTGATCTAATGGATGAACCAAACACAAACTGTTAAGTGTAAGAGGACTGGAGACATAAAAAAAGTATTGCCTTGTTAGAGAATGGGTGGCAAAAGGCAGATAGCCGATGGAAATGCAAGACAGAAAGCATTTGAATATATTTACTGAGGACCAGCATTCACAGTCAATGAATTCAAACTGTTGGGTCAGCTGGATAACAGCCATTTCATCACCAATGGTGGTGTTACGCTTGATTTTGTTTTCCTGACTTAATAAAGGCAATTTTTGTGATAAATCCAGAGTTAAATCAAGTAGAGTTACATAGCTGGACAAGAGTAAGAAAGTCTGATTCTGGAGGAACTGGGCTTTGAAACACCTTAAGGACCAGCCAGTTATAGCTGGTGGCTGAGGAGCCAGACAGCCTTGGTGAGAATCAAGATCTTGGCATCCCTGAAATGGCAGTGGGCCAGTGAGACAGTGCAGCCACTTCACCAGGAGGAAATCACAGAGAATAGGTAATTAAAATGTCACTAAAACCACAGCAGCATACTGTCAGGGCCATGAGAGGAAAGAGAGTTATAACAATGATTCTAATAGATCCTGAAGTAATTAAATGCTTCCAGAAATGCGTTGCCTGGATAGAAAGTCAAAATTATAAAGTCTATGTGCAAATTCTGTTATCAAGGCAATTCCTCATGAGGACTATAAATAAAAGTACTTAAAAGAAACATATGTGTTCCTATACTGTTCTTAGTTTTATTGTAGTACAGAAGATGCCAGAACACATGTAAACACTTAGTGAGAACTATTTTTTAAATGCTCTGAACTAGCCTCTGATTTTATAGGTGTAGTGCTTTTGTGTGTCAAGTTTTTTAACAAATGCATCAAACCATTTGCAAATAGTTGGAGGAGCGAAGTTTGTACGCCACATCCTCATGCCATTTCTGAGTATCAGATTCTTGTTCTGTATGTCTTGCTTTAAGTAATAGCTATGTATTAAAAATAAATACAGTATTACCTAATATTTCATGTCATGTTTCTTTCGCTGGGTCATTGGGTTCAGACCAAAGCATGAAAAGTGTGTAAACTGCACAAGTATAAATACGTAAGCAGTGTTCTAAAATAAATACATGCTCTCTTTTCCTTTTTCAGCATGGCTGTTTATAGGATTCAGAGCATTGACAGTACCTCTTTATCTCTTATTCAGCATAATATGAATCCAGACCAGGTTTCCTTTGGTCAATGCACCCATTCACTCACTTTGCTCTGTCAGTAGTGTTTATACATGGCATAATCCTGCCAAGACCAATGCAATGTGAAGGAGGGCAAAGCCATGGCACATCAGTCCCTTTGAATTCCTCATGCTCATCTCTGCAGCTCACCATGTTTCAAGCCACAGATCCACTATGAGATGTGTCTTTTCTTCTAAACTCCTTTAAAACATGCATCTTCCATTATTTTGTTAAGTATGCAATCATGTGCTATTCCATCACATTACCTACATTTAGAAAAATAATCAAAATAATGATTGTGAAACTAAAACAATAATCCATAAATTCCGCTAGCTGACACCTCTGGGTTCATTTACACCCATGTGTAGTGAAAGCAAAGTGAATAAAAGCCAGCCAGTCTGATGGCAGTGATTTTAAGTCATCTTTTCCATCCATCCTGAACAAATGTAGATGCATTAAAGAAGGTACAGAGTAGAAAATGAGATAATTTTATTTAAAGGTCACCACAAAATCCTACTGATCTTTAAGGTATGTCATTCTCCTATTCTTTATTGGCTACTGCATACTTCAAAAATAGGTATTTATGAAAGCTGATGAAGTATCTCGTATACAGCGTTACATAAACAGCAATACACTGTACACAGGAAAAGTAACTTTCTGGGGTATTCAGCATAAGTTACACTTTTGATCCATTAATTTGGGTTTGGTTTTTTTTTGAGCATTGGAAGGGTTCTTTAAAATGTGTCAGGTATTTGATACACATGGTTTGATTGTTAAACTGGTGTTTGTAAAACCTCCATTGATTCTTTAGTCAGGTGTAAAATATCCCTATTTTGGAAAGTCTGTTAGCCTTTTCCGTCTCCAACATTTTTGATTTTTAATATTAATTTTTTTCTTCTCTCTTTGTTTTACAAAATATCTAGAAGAGGAATATATGGTGAAATGAAGGATATAGATAATGGCCAGTAAATACAGAGCCATTTCCTTCAGTGCTAATTGTAGCCATTGGGGAAATTTCAGAAATTACAGAGTACTTGCAGGTTTCCCTCTGAGCCATGTAGAGATGCATTGTGTCATAGTACAGTCTGAGAGTAAACTTTCAGTCTTCCTGAGTTACTTGTTCCTTTTGTAACTGAAAATTGAGGCTTAAAGGCTTAATTAATTGCATCATTAAGGGATAAACGACCCACAGCTCCAGCCTGAAAGGCAAGATGGCAAGAGGGAGCAAGAATACATTTCCCCGTCCACGTGCCAAGGACTTCCTTTCTACAAGTAGCTGTTACCAGTATTCTATGGTGTCAAACTGAATTTCTGCATATTGTGGCTTTACACACAGCTGTCGTTGAAAAATCACTAGAAATTTTTGGCTAGCAGATGCCTTAGCTGCCACATTTCCCACAGACAAAGTACCAAATCTTTCTCCATAGGGTACAGTGATTTCTAGTTTCTTGTGCTGTTTGTTAGTTACAATCTAATTAAGTAGAACTATCTAGTTAATCTGTATTAAATACAATCTATCCAAGATACCGTCTCTCTCTTCAAACTTTCATAAGTCCCTGTCTGGCAAGTGCAGCCAGAGTGATTCAGACTGACATTTCCAAATTAAATTAGAAGTCTGTGGATTTTAAACTGAGAGTCTGAAGTTCAGAAGTTGTGGACCTTTGACTTTGAAATGCACTTTTCTCTTTGGCCTGATGTAGCGTAAGCTTGTTGGCATGCAAGTCACAATACAGATTTATCTGTTTACTCAGTTTGTTCTTAGGGGATGATTTCAGGGAAATCAGGGGATTTCAGGGCAAAAGAGTTTTATCAAAATTAATGTAGCTGGATAAAATTGGTGTGTTAAGAGTGTGTTGTAAATATTGTGTAGCATTTTGGCCTAGAGGGCACCCTAAGTACATTTTTGCAGTTAAGAAATAAATGAATACAGGAATGGCTTGAAACATTATCCAGGACAGATTTATTGGGTTTATCTGGCCAGGTTTTGATAGCAGGGGTACTACAGGGGTGGATTCTGTGAGAAGATGCTAGAAGCTTCCGCCGTGTCCAATAGAGCCAGTTTCAGCTGGCTCCAAGAAAGACCCACTGCTGGCCAAAGCTGAGCCAACCAGTGATGGTGGTAGCACTTCTGAGATAACACATTTAAGAAGGGGGAGTGGAGGAAAATACTACTCCAGAAAGAGCAGCAGAGAGAAGAGTGAGAATATATGAGAGAAACAACTCTGCAGACACCAAGGTCAGTGAAGAAGAAGTGGGAAGAGGTGCTCCAGGTGCCCCTGCAGAGGTTCCCCTGCAGCCCATGATGAAGACCATGGTGAGGCAGGCTGTCCTCCTGTATCCCATAAAGATTAACAGTGGAGCAGATATCCACCTACAGCCCATGGAGGACCCCATGCTGGAGCAGGTGGATGCCCGAAGGAGGTTGTGACCCCATAGGAATCCTGCGCTGGAGCAGGCTCCTGACAGGACCTGTGAACCCATGGAGGGAGGAGCTCACACTGAAGTAGGTTTTCTGGCAGGACTTGTGACCCATAGGGGACCCACAATGGAGCAGTCTGTTCCTGAAGCAGGAACCCCATGCTGAAGCAGGGGGAACATGTGAGGAGTCCTTCCCCTGAGGAGGAAGGAGAAGCAGAAACAACGGGTGATGAACTGACTGCAACCTCCATTTGCAGTGCCCCTGCTGCACTGCTGAGGGGAAGGAGGTAGAGAAAATCAGGAGTAAAGTTAAGTCTGGGAAGAAGAGACAGGTGGGGGAAGGTGTTTTTAAGATTTGGTTTTATTTCTTATTATCCTACTCTAATTTGATTGATAATAACTTAAACTGATTACCCTGAGTCAAGTCTGTTTTTCCTGTGACCGTAATTGCTGAATGATCTCTCCCTGTCCTTGTCTTGACCCAGGAGTCTTTTGTTGTATTTTGTTTCCCCTGTCCAGCTGAGGAGGGGAGTAAGAGAGCAGTTTTAGTGGACACCTGATGTCCAGTCAGGGTCAACCCACCATAACCAAATGTTTGTGTTGTTTAGCAAATAAAATGTTCATCTGACTTCTTATTCACTCTTTGAGAGTGTCTCTGTAGCCATCAAAGTGCAAAAATTCATCCTTGAGTGTGACAAGAGCAGGTGCCTGGGAAATCTCCATGCTTTGAGGCATGTGCCCTTTTTGTAGTGAAGGGAAATTAGATGCTTTTGGCCATCATGTGTCATTGCTTGGATGGCACGGGTTGTGACAAAGAAACAATTTGTGAGATGAGCTTCCCTTGAGGAGTGGCCAGGCCCTTTCTCTTCCGGAGCACACTCTTCCAGTCTCTCTCCTTAACAGTCAGCATGAAGCACTTCTGCTGAGAGTTTTTTAATATGATGATTTTTTAATATGATGAATAAAAGCAATGAGTTACTTATTTTAAAATGTTGAAAGAATTAATCTTAGCTTATTAACAGCTCTGCTAGCCAGAGGTGGAAACTGCTGAGTGTCTGAATAAATCTAGTTTATTCATCACTTCATGGAGTCTATAATCCTTAGAGAGTGTCAAGAATTTACGAGACATCCCTGAATGCTGAATTTTGCATTGATTTGGATCTCACACTTTTTTGAAAGACATTTGAAATCATAACCAGGTAGACAGTTCCCTCCTGTCTAAATGTCTGAGGCATTTTGGTTATTTTAAAAGGATTTTAAATCTCCTAAGCCTGTAAAATATGCTTAAGATACTGTGACTTGAGACAGGAGACAAGAGGATGTGTAGATGATGAGCAGTGGAAGCTTTCAAATTTCTGGGGATCCTTGGGGTCAAGGGGTGTGGATGACTGTCAAAAAAAGAAAGAGCAGAACAGCCCCATATAATCACAAGTTTGTGTAGAAGCTATCTGTCTTTTATACTTATATTGCATAAATGAGGCCTAAATTTCATGGGTTAATCCTATTTAACTTTAATGGATCTACTAGTACAAGGAACAGCTGAGCAATCAGACCTTCATGAAGCACCGTATATACTGACATCGATCCATTAATGTTCATTTCGTAGCAGCTGCAGCAAGTGTAAGTAATCAGAACTGTGAAAAAATGCTGTTGCTTTGTTTCTTAACAGATAGGATGACTTAAGAGCTTAAATATAAGAAAGAGGGTGAAAATGATGATGTAGCTGGCACATGTTTTAAATTAAAACCTTTGGGAAATGTCTGCTTTGCTAAGAGAAAATGGGAACATATATTGAATATATTAGGAAGATTAAAATCCCTGTTTCAACTGAACAAGCCTGCTAGATGATTAGATGATTCTAAATACTTGTTCAGCAGCAAACGTTTCACTATCTACTACAGAGGGCTACCTATGCATGTTTTGCATGCAGACTGTTTAAATATAGTAGGTGGCTTTTGTAAGTCATGAGAGGAAAGATCTGAGTGAGCAGAAGAGAAAGCACTATTGTCAATTTATAAAATAGCTGGTATATGTTTTAACTGACTTCAGACAGGAACACATGAGCTTTCTACTTGTTTCCAAGGCAGAATAAAATTGTATAATTTCTGTGCCATTAATCCTTGCAGAATAGCTTTAAGACTCCCTAGTAATTTAGCTGGAGAGTCTGCACAACTAGGCAGTCAATCTGAGCTTTCTCCCTTCGTAGGAAGTAGAGGGGGGAGGAGCCATGTTTGGGAAGTCAAAAGTGGGGTCCTGGCAAACCATGATTCCAAGTTTCAGTCTTTGTTACTCCAAACCACCCCCCTTTCAAACCATTTTCTGCAATACACTGCCCTCTCTCATTACAGCTGACCAGAACTTTTGCAATAGAAGATTTTCTGTTGAAAGAGGTAATTTTGATGAAATAGAAACATTTAACAGGAGTGTGCCTGTTATAGCAAAAAAAAATAAATTTGAAGAAATACTGGAGCAGAACTTCCATTTTAAGCTGGTGATTGATTTTATCTCAAGTAAAAATAATGATACACTGTGCTACACTGTATAAAATGTTTAAATGGCAAACAGAGCAAAACACATTTGATGCCATCAAAATAGAATATTTCAATCAACCTCCAAGTGATTTTTAAATTCTGTTTCGTAGGAGACTGAAAAATTGCTCAGATTTCCTCTGTTTCAGGAAGGAAAAATGTTCAACATCAGGTAATTTCCCATGGAAAGCAAACATTGCTTACAAGCCAGCTCCAGTCTCTGCTCTGTTCTTGCCCTGATCCTCTGCTTGTCTGATGGCAGCTGATATCTCTGCAAAAAATGCAGTCTTGTGCAGAAGTGTTAGATCTGTGGTCTGGGACAGGATCAGGATGTGTAGGAGACAGGGGCAGAAGATAATGTGATGACTCTGGCCTCTTTGGTGGCCTCTTTTCCCATGGGGAAAGCCCTTTTTCTCCCCCATGACCACAGGAGAAAATTGAGGCCCCTGCAGTCCTGTTGCTCTCCTTCCTTAGCTTCCTGGCATCCCAGTTTCTTCTCATGAGTTCCAGACCTTGCCAGCTATTACCTGCTCCTACCTGCTGCTGCAAGGGTTGAAGAGGCAGTAGTTGAGATCATAGCTGCGCATCAGGACCTGGTGGCCTGCTCTCCAGTCTCAGCAAAACTCAGACCATCATGGGAGGGAGTACAGCTGTCTGTGACAGCCATGCAAGACTCTCAGCAGAAAGACCTGCTCTTTTTGCAAGCACCAGGTTGGAGGGCATGAAGGCTAATTAGGAAGCATTAGCAAATGCTTCCCTTGCCAGAGCCAGTGGAGCAAACCTTTCTCTTAACCATTGGAATTGTTTGCTGGCATGTTGCAGGTTCATTATGTCAGGGGAAAAGACTAAAGTTTAATAAAGTGTGGATGAAGGGGACTTTGTTGTGTCGTCGTCATCCTCCCCCCCACCCCTCCCCCGCCTCTGTGTGCACATCTGGATGCCGCTGAAGTGGTCCTGGCTGATCTGCCCTGGCCTAGCTCTGTGAGGCACAGGGGAAGCTTCATGCCCAGAGGCAGAGGACAGGGTATAGGCAGCTCCTGCACTCCTGGCTCCCTCTTTAGGAAACAGGACCTGCAGGGAAAGTGGGCACTAGCAAACGCCTGGTCTGAGTCTTCCATAATGAATAAACACATGGATAAACACACAACACAAGCAAATAACTGCTGCGTGACAGTTAAAAAGTGCAAATATTGACACAGAGAGAAGACACCCCTGAGGAAGCATTCACTGCAAACCCTTCTCTTTTTGAGCAATAGTTAAATGTTTGTCCTTGCCTCTTTCTTTCAAAAGTAGGGCAAATATCTATAGAGTTCCCAGCGGGGAGGTAATCTAACTTTAACTTTTGTACAGTCAAGTAACACACCCGAGACCTGTGTTAGGGATGCAAGCAGGTCGTCTGAATTATGATTATTCAATCTGGTATTATTTTAATCTGACATGCCTCTCACGTGCTTCATTTCTATTCATCTTGACCTGAAAACTGTAATCTCAATGCCTTTATCCTTACAGGTGATTTATCTTGTTGCAGTATCTTCTTTTTTTTTTTTTTTGTTGGGGGAAACGCTATTAAATACAAATATTTATTTTAATAGCGAAATCCTGCCAGTGAAGTAGACCGGCACATTTCACTATTTCGGGTCTCCCGAGCGTGGTTCGGGTCCCATTCGAGCAGCAGTCTCTTGCTTTTGCTCTCTGTCTCTTGCTAATTGTGGCAAGAAGGTGATGAATTAAAAGCCGCC
>NW_010170185.1:0-2762 GCF_000695765.1 Mesitornis unicolor | reverse complement strand
TGTCATTGTCAGAGGTGCTTCGCGCCGCTGTGCTCGGGTTTTTTTTTTTCTTTCACGCTTCGCCCCCCCCAAAAAAAAAAAAGAGAGAGGTGGGATCCACCCTTGGCGTTGCAGGCACGCGTCGAATATGGGAGAATGCGGCGTGAGCCCCCAAATTTGAGACACAGGCGGCCGGAGCGGGATTTAACAGGACAGAAGGGCTCCTAGCGGGGCAGCTTGGAGCCATCAGAATGATGGTTATTGGTGTTTTCAACTCGATTTTGGAGATTTTTCCTTCACCCCGTTTTTTTTTTGGCTTCTCGAAGTGGTATGTGGCTGGTACGCCTGCTTGCTTTGAAATCCTCTTTTCTTTGCAGTCTTGAGCTCGGCGTTGCCCTTTTCGTGCGTTGCGGACGGGTGTTAAAAGGCCCCACCGAGCTGCTGATGGCAACCGGTGTTAACACTTGAGCGGAATGACCCCTTTCGGTTCGCAGGCACGGAGCGACTGACCCTACAGTTATCGGGGGGCGTGTAGCGATCTTTGGGGGTGACAGCGCTGTCATTGAGATCCGTTAAGGTGATTCTCTGCAATCGAAATTGGGAAATCCTGGAGCCGGACTGGGTGTGCTCAAAAAGGAGGAAATCTCCTCCACCGGGGAGCAGAGCAGCAGAGGAGTTGGGGACCTCCTTACCCAAAAAATCAGCTTGAAAACGGGGCTGTGCTTTGGCAAAGGTAGCTTTTAAAAAGCCCCCAAACCTCCTGAAACTGCTGAATATTTCTCTTTATGCTCTGCAGCTGGAGGTACAGGAGTGAAAACTCTTGCTATGAAGCCTGCAAGGTACTTAATCGAATGTTGAAACCTGAAAAATACCTTTTTTGAAAGGAAAAAAAGCAGCAGTGGAGAGTGGCAGCACTTAATGCTCAGTATTTTTTTTTTTTAAACGTGCCTGGATGGTCCTAATTCACAAGCAACCAGCCATTATTTTTCTCTTTTTCTTTTCTTTTCTCCTCACCTTTCAGAATTCAGGAAGAAATTCTATGTTCTTAATCTCCTGTGTGATTTTTCCAGGTTGGTAACCCGGGCGACTCCGAGATTGCCAGCATCGCCGCAGGCAGTGCAGCATTTTCTCTCTGCTACCTTGTCTGATGCCGGAGGATTTTTTTTTTTACTCCACCGGCGCTCGCTTACCGCGAGAGGGCCCAATTTTAGCGGTGTGCACGTGGGAACGGAGCTGCCGCGCGCTTGGACCCCCAGTTTCCCGGGGGCAAAAATCTCATCTCCTCCCTGATTTATTTTGCACTGATGCTCTTGGTCGATCTGGGTTGGGTTTGGAGATTTCAGGTTGTTTTTGGAAGCCGATTGGGTTATTGTTATAACTTGACGCTTGTAGCGGAGCGAGGGTTTCAAGAAGCACCTGGATGTGGCACTTTGGGACATGGTGGCCATGGTGGGGTTGGGTTGAAGTTGGACTTGATGATCTTTGAGGTCTTCTCCAACCTCAATGATTCGATGACTCTTGAACCCCTTCAGGGATGGGGACTCCATCATTGCCCTGGGCAGAAATGTGTGGATGTGGCAATTGGAGACATGGTTTGGTGGCCATAGTGGGGTTGATTTGAGGCATTCATCAAGGTTACCATACATAATTTTCAACAGTGATCTACATATGCCTTAAACTTGGGCAAGATCATTTTATTAATGTTTTTTTTTTTGAAAGCTTGACATACCACGGTGTGGCTCACGGATATTCCAGTCCTGGCAGAGACACAACCTACACACACACACTTCTAAAATCATTAAGGCTGGAAAAGACCTTTAAGATCAAGTCCAACCATCAACCCAACACCACCACGACCACTAAACCATGTCCCGAAGTGCCACATCCATGCATTTTTTGGGTACTGGCTCATCCACCCATGCTCTGCCAGTTTATTCCAGTCTCAAACCTGTCTCACCATTCATTTTTAGTGGGCATGGTGGTGTTGGGTTGACGGTTGGACTGGATGATCTTAGAGGTCTCTTCCAACCTTGATAATTCTGATTCTGTGAAGGAATCGAGCTCCTGTAGTTGGGGTTGCCAATGCTTTTGGTCAACATCTTCTGTTGGAGATACGTGGTGTTCAGGACATGGTTTATTGGCCATGGTGGGGTTGGGTTGATGGTTGGACTTGATGATCTTGGAGGTCTCTTCCAACCTTGATGATTCTGTGTGGTTAGGATGCTCCTTCTTGCCATGGGGAGGTATTGGAAATACGTGGAGTGTTTAGGATGCTCCTGGTTGTCACGGGAGGTGATGTCCTACTTGGATGTGGTGGTTGTGAGTTACAGCCATTGTTGGGAGGTGGTTCCTACTGCTGGGTTGTCTCACAACATTTGCTCTTCCAGTTGGCAGTTGTGCGTCGTGGAGGTCTTGTTCTTGCTCCAAATGAGGTGTTTGATGTGGGAAACTGCTAGGTTAGGAGAAGGACTATTATCAGGATCATTTGGTTGAAAAACACCCTGAGGATCATCAAATCCAACCACTTCACCATGTCCCCAGGCACCTCATTGTCCCCAGGCACCTCATTGTCCCCAGGCACCTCATGTCCCCAAGCACCTCATCTCATCTCCCTGTCTTTTAAATCCCTCCAGGGATGGTGACCCCACCACTTCCTTGAGCAACCCCTTCCAGTGCCTGATAACACTTTCTGTCAAGAAATTATTATTATCTGCTGCCAGAATAGTCCTTGTAAACTCAAAAAGAGAAGCTAGACTGATTTATTATTATTATTATTATTATTA
>NW_010170184.1:941-1156 GCF_000695765.1 Mesitornis unicolor | reverse complement strand
CCTCCAATTGTGAAACACCTACAAGGAATAAAAACAGTTATAGAGTCATTGGGAAAATATTCTGAAGTTCAGGTTTACGTTAAAAATTTCCAAACTGGACAATGGGATGGTCCAGTTCAACTAATAACATGGGGAAGAGAGTATGCTTGTGTTTCTACAGATGGTGGACTCAAGAGGGTTCCTGTGTGTTGTATTCGGCCTGTTACAGATGAGTC
>NW_010170184.1:0-803 GCF_000695765.1 Mesitornis unicolor | reverse complement strand
GTGGCTTATATTATTAACACACCAGATGAGACACTGCTTTTGGGCCTCGATGGATCTGTGAGATCGCAGGCCCTCCAGCCAGCACCGAGTGATTCTTGGGGAGAACCTCCAATCCCTGGACCAAAGAGCTCTAAGCAAAACCTCAGGGAAGGTAATAGTCTGTGGAATAACCGGGGTATTGAGATTTTGTGTGTGTATTAAATTACCGGTGATTATAATGATAAGTGTGGTTGCTATCTTTGGTAGAAACTGAATTGTTGGTTAGGAAAATAGAGCAATGTGATATTAGACGTAGATTCAGGTAGGCATGTTACATTACAAAATAGAGCCGTAATAGATTTTCTGTTACGAAAATCATGCCCAAGAGCATGGATGTGAGGATTTTGAAGGAATGTGTTATAAGAATTTATCGGATCATTCTGAATCAATGCATGAAAGTATCCAGCTTTTGAAAGATGGAGTGAAAGAATTACAAGTAGATGATAGATGGGATTGGTTGGCTAACTTGTTTAAAGGTTGGGGATTATCAGAATGGATGTTATCTTTATTGAAAACAGGATTATTTATTTTATTAGTTGTTGTAGTCGTGCTACTGATGTTGCCATGTCATGTCTCTGCTGCAAAGGGGCCTGCAGCGAGCATCGCAGGCGATTATTGTAGCACAAATAAAAAAAGAGGGAATTGCTGGAGGCTTCATGAATTAAAATGGATATGATTATATAGAGTTGTATGGCTTTGAATTACCCACCTAAGAGTTGTGTAATTTAGGGAGATCACCTTAAGATGACACAGGGATAAAGAAA
>NW_010170183.1:18493-52107 GCF_000695765.1 Mesitornis unicolor | reverse complement strand
ACCGAGCGATTCTGTGATTCTGTGATCTGTGGCCAACCAAACATTCTTGAAGCAATAAATGCTTTCATGAAGACAAAAAGAAAAGGAAACCCAGTAGCCTTCCAACACCTGTGAGAAGGCCATCAAGAAGATGGAGACAGGCCTTTGACAGAGTGGCTTATGAGCAGAAGAGAAACAACGGGCATTACCTGAAAAAAGAAAAGTTCAGGCTGGACATAAGGGAGAACTTTTTCACGATGAGCACAGTCAGGCATTAGAGCAGATTGATTAGAAAGGTTATGCAGTGTCCATTCTCTGAGGTTTTCAAGACCAGACTGAACAAAGCCTTCAGCAGGTTGGTTTGCTCTCATAGCTGATGCTGTTTCAGCAAGAGGTGAGATTAAAGACCTTCTGAGGTCCTTTCCAACGTAAATTTCCCTATGAACCTAAGAGGCAACCTTTGAAAAGTGGAGGCAGATTTTTTTAAAAAGTGTATGCTTTCCTTCTTAAGACTATTATGTACTGAATAAGCAATATTTTCTGTCAACATAATATTACGAAAATTTCCAAAAGAAGCAAGAAAGGCTTTATATTTATTTACATGGTTTTATATATTTATATGGTTTTCTATTGTTGTATGCACTTTTGTACAAGCTCTTCTTATGGGTTTGGTAGAATCTTAATCTCAGACCATTCTTCCAATCAAGTATTTGCCGATAGTGACTGAATTTCATACCAATTTCACAACATTGTAAAAGAAGGCTAGAAAATTTTAAAACAGGAAAGCAAATAATCTTTTCTCTCTGTAAGTTAGATTTGTGGCAAACTGAGAACAAAGCACTGAATATGTAATCATCAAGTGGTAGCAGTATCACGTAGATCATAACAGGATAGCACTGAGGTCCTTCTCTTAACCAGTTAATAGCTTCTGAAAGCTACTGCAAATGCTTCAGTGTCAACAGAAATAAGCTGTTGTACCAGTAATTCTCATTTGGTGATCTTCAAATAAATTTACCATAATGGGAATTTTACCAAAAACCAAAGACAGCTGCTTCACCCAGCAACGGTTTGGAACCTCTGGTTCTTTTCCAGCTACTTGCATTGGGTGGAGGCAGGATGGTGGCCCTGCTCTCCTCAATGAAGCTGTATTAACAGTAATTCAGTGTATATTTAATAGAGTGTTTATATATAACAGAGGAAGAAGAAGAAAAATAAAGACAGACAGGTAAAGATTTTGGCAGAAGAACATTTTAATATAATCTTCAACAAAACAGAAGGGGGAAGAGCTGAGGATTTTCACAAACTCTTGAACTCTCTCAAACAGAGAAACAGTAGATCTGACTTTTATCTCACCTTGTACATGCTAAATTCTCCATAAAGCTTACTAATTTATGTGGTAGCTTTGCTGATTTTTACAGAAAATCAAAATGGAGAAAAAGGTATAGCTTTAATATTTATTAATTAATTGCTTCTTAGTTCTTGAACATAGATCTTCTGTAGTTTTGAACATACCAATTCACCATGTACTTCCGAATAATTATGAATATGCCACAGAATGAAGTATCAACAACTTAAGGAAATACACATACATACTTCAGATTGGTACACGACTTCTGCCAATACATTGCTGTATTTTTATGTGAAAACCCTTCCAAATGCATGACTATAAGCTTATCACTGGCATGAAAAATTATGGTTTCACTCCGGAAGTTTTGTATCTCAGAGAAATAAACTGTATTTTGCATTACATTTTTCGATTTGTTTTAGTCTGATGTGTAAAGTAAATTGCTGCATAACCAGATATTACGCAATAAAGTAGTACCAAGTCAATAGTGAACTTCTGTTGGATATAACTACATTTACATTTTCAGATCTCATTTGTGTTTTACAACTATTTGTTCAATTTTACTTTAAGATAAAGGTCATTGTTTTGTCTGAAACCTGCATATTCTGGGAGAGTGTATATTTTGCATAACATTTAAGGTATTCAAATGAAAACAAACAGTTGAGAAATTTTGAACTCTAGAATTACTTTCTAATAAAAAATTATTTTCATATTAAATGCAATCTCAGTATTCTAACACACTGATATGAAAACTATTTCTTGGGGGAAAAATAAAAATCAGCAAAAGATCTAAAATTAAGTTTTATAGAATTTTGTAACCCAGATAAGTACTATTTTTGCACAGGCATCTCTGGATGCCAACTATATGTAATTAATAAAGCAAAGCCATGCAAACAAAACTACCATCAGAAGTAATAAGTGTTCCCCAGTTTAAAAATGTAGAAGAGCATTAATACATTAGGTAATTTTAACATTTGGAAAACTTACAATGAATTCTCAGTAAACATATTTCGCAAATTCTAATAGGTTGTATTAGTTTTGCTTAATCTTAATGGAAGCTGAAGATACTGAATGCAAATATTCAAATGTCATTCCCTGGAGAAATGGATTTTGCTGTCAAAGACAAATCACTTCTATGTCTTTAACAATCAAATCTGTACATCTAAAGTAGTTATTCATAACTGTTCCTAAACAGAAGAACAAGGCAAAGAATAAAGGTCTTTAACTATTTCTAAAAGGAAATAGTAGACTGCAGACTTCATTTGTTCCCCAAACCTGAAAAGACATAAAGAATACATTAGACTACAGTTCAGGTCATGTTGTCAGTTTTAAAATGTATTTCAGAAAGACAAAAGAAAGGGAAAAAAAATAAAAATCCTAAGATAAAAAAATAATCCATCTACTCTTCTGCATTTACCTTTCTCTACCTCAAGACTGAACAAGGCAACAAAAGCAACAAAAGTAACAAAAGCATATGTTTGCACTGTAAAAAGCTTTCCAATGTAGTTATTACAACGATTTAACAATCCCAGCAAGCCCCTGTGGATGTAACTGCTTTAGTTGCTCTTTGTTTAGATAACAAATGGTAACAACCTACAAACCCTGAGGTAATCTCTGAGACCTCTCATTCCCTCCCCTGCATTACTATCACTAAGGATACTGAGCATTCCCATGCTTTCTGTTTATGAATCTTATTTTCCACTCCATTGGCTTCTGCAGACATTTATCTTTTTTTTTTTTTCCCCCAGCTAATGTAAAGTAGGGCCCTCAATTTGCTCCTTAGATACTGGTATGATACTTTGAAAAGGTCAGGATCAATAAAGGAAAGAGCAATAAGTATGTTTACATTTTTTAGGCCAAGCAGACTTAGGTTTGGCTGAACTTATGCTTTCTCACGTCGTTTCCTGCAGAGCACTCTGTGTGTAATAATAATTCAGAGAGTGAATACATTTGCACACAAATGCAGAAATGCTTACTGAACATCTCAGTTGAAGAGTTTGGGAAGAAGACAACACAGCACCATACTGGGACTCAGCATATTTAGCTTCTGTATGAAACTGTCTGACGCAGCTTAGTGGCTCTGGGCAAATAATTTCTCTCCAGTTTATTCTGTATATATTTGAAACTTATTGAGGAAAAGTTCTGTGTGAGAGTGAGAACACATAATTTCTTCCCCCAAAGTATTCAGTTATAATACATTCCTTCTTCTTCTACTCTTCCTCTCTGGTTAACACTACTTTACCTGTGACAGTTTTAATTTGTAAACAAAACCAAATTCCCAACCCCAACCCCAGAAAAAACCCCCTCCAGTTTTCCTTTGCTTTGGATGCAACTGTTACTGGAAACATTCCTGTTATAGTATGTATTTAGAATCCAGGGGAGAGATGTGCTCATGTTAGTTAGATTACTCTACTTCACAGAATGAGTCAGATTTGGACCTTCTAAAGGCCTGAAATGTTTGCTGTAAGACACTAATCTCTAACCTTCTGCTGGTGAGCTGCCTGTAAATTCAACTTAATTTCATTTGCAGAAGAAACCTGACAACAGCTTTTCTAAATAAAGAAAAAAGGGATCCCAAAGCCTAAGTGTGTTAAGTGTTTGATTTGGATGAGTGTAGGGACACTGGTTTTTTAGCCACTGTGTGTTTACCTGACAGTTTTCAGATAAGCAGTGTGATGCTAAAACTCCACTTTGTGACAGCGCTAACACCATCTGCCAGGTGCTGATAGCTTGCTGAATAATGCTGTCATCAGCACTCAAGTGCTGGTGGAAAGTTATTGCTTCAGTAACCACTAATGCTTTCATCTTCTGTCTAATTGGTTGCTGCCACTAAAAACTATTATTCAAAAAAAAAAAGACAATCACAGGTCATTTTTCTTTATCATGATGAATTACTTTTAGACTACATTGCAGTGCTACCATTGTGAATTTATTGCTTTCTGCTTTGTGCCAATTTTACTTACCTGTGCTGTAGAGTTAACATTATTGCCTGCCTATGATTGCTCGCAGTACCTGATTTGTTGACAAATACTCATAGAAAGTTTCACTAGACTTTGCTATAGTGAAATACCTGTTAATGGCATACTCTGCTAGACACAGTGGGCCAGTCAGCCTCATGAGGTAGGGTACAGTGCAGTCATTTGTGTAATCTTTATTTGGTGTCAGTTGTTATGGCTAAATTTGTACCAGCTGAAAACCAGGCCAAATAGTTTAAAGAAAATGTATACAGAAAATTTTAGAAGTGTTTTAATCATCAAGAAACCACATTCAAATGCATTTACTTAAGTGTAAAGAAAGACACTGTGCAGGCTGCATAGACGTGAATGCCCCAGAAAGTTCACTGATGGTGGCTGAGAAAAACAGACAGCCCTCATAGTTTTACACTGCAGCACTGAGCTACTAAAATAAATACATGTGAAGAGCCTCAAGTGTTTAGAATGGCTGAGAACATAATGTAATATAACTTAAGCCAGAATCAGGTCTCACTTGTGTCAGTATAAATGTGGACTACAGCTATTCTGGCTTTAAAATGCTGTACTGGAGATTTTGGTTTGGCTTCCTATTTTTGGCAGGATTTACCTTTCTTTTGCAGGATGTTCTGTCTTGCTTTAATGAAAGCTAGGATGTCAGCATCAGCCTGGCTGTCTCCAGTCAGAGGAATAGATGTGCTTGAACTTGGTAGAATCCTGAAATAAGAAAGTATACTTGTGGGCCCAACTGAGTAAGAAAGTTATTTTTCTATTCCATTATCACCTCTCTTTTTTCAGCATAGAGGTCTTTGTTCTCCAGATACACTGTTAGAGATCACAGAATCACAAAATATTAGGAGTTGGAAGGGACCTTGAAAGATCATCCAGTCCAACTCCCCTGCCAGAGCAGGATCACCTAGACTAGGTCACACAGGAATGCGTTCAGGTGGGTTGTGAATGCCTCCAGAGAAGGAGACCACAACCTCTCTGGTCAGCCTGTTCCAGTGCTCTGTCACCCTCACAATGAAAAGGTTTTTTCTTATGTTCACATGGAACTTCCTATGCTTCAGCTTGTACCCATTTCCCCTTGTCCTGTCATTGGACATCACATGGATGAGCCTGGCTCTTTCCTTCTGACACTCATCCTTTACAAATTTATAAACATTAATGAGGTCACCCCTCAGTCTCCTCTTCTCCAAGCTAAAGAGACGCAGCTCCCTCAGCTGCTCCTCTTAAGGGAGATGCTCCACTCCCTCTGTCATCTTTGTGGTTCTGCACTGGACTCTTTCAAGCAATTCCCTGTCCTTCTTGAACTGAGGGGCCAAGAACTGAACACAATATTCCAAATGCGGTCTCACCAGGGCAGAGTAGAGGTGAAGGAGAACCTCTCTCGACCTACTAACAACACCCCTTCTGATACACCCCAGGATGCCATTGGCCTTCTTGGCCACAAGGGCACATTGCTGGCTCATGGTCATCCTGCTGTCCGCCAACACCCCCAGGTCCTTTTCTGCTGTGCACAGAAGATGGCACATTTCAGAGGAGAATCAAGCTCAGGATGTCTTAATGCTGTTATGTAGATTCTTTTCAGTTTGGTAAGGCTACATGCTTATTAGCTATAAAACCTCTCTCAAAGGGTTAAAAATACTTTACTGCTGAGTCAAAGACTTACTGCCAAGCAGAAGAGTCCAATATAGTGAGATTACCAAAGAAATGATGGATGCCACTATGCCATGTGTTTGTTTACTTCAGGAAAAAATGCTGTTATTTATTTTAACAGATCGACAGTATTTCTGCCTACTGTAAGGGAATTAAGTTTTCACACACACACAGAAGTAAACAATCACATGACATTGATGATATTTGCTGACAGACGCAAGTCCTTTGTGCTGCTGAGTCTCCAGTCCCAGCTGAGATCTTGTACCTAAACAGTCAAATCATTGACTTTGCTTTTGGTAGACCTTACGGTGGTATAAGATGATGTAGTACAATGAAGCTATTCTAACCAGCTAAGAAAGCTAAGAATTTGGTTCTGTGCCTTTATCCTTTGTTTAAAGATTAAGCACTAATGGTGAAAAGAGAAATAAAGTAATAAAAATTACAATATGGAAGGTCAAGTGGAAAAGAAGGGAGAAACATTTTTTTCTTACATATCCTATCTTTGTAATTATTGTTATTTCCACTGTTCCTTACTGACTATTGCAGTAGAATGTAATTGTGCCTGACGTAAACAGAAATCTGATATCCTTGTCTTTGTGCTACTAATTAAGTCCTTAGTTACTGAACTAGTGAACCAAAATGGGAAAAAAATACAGAAATTACTACGAACTTATAAAATAGCTCCTTTTATGTAATTTACAAGGTGATCTAAGAAGACCAGTAAAGAACTATTCTCCTATTGATTTTCATTTGATTAGCAACAATATAAAAAAACCACCACCACAATATTTTTGAAAAGGTACTGTCTAAATGCCATTTTAGCTTCTCTTTTTCTTAAACACAAATGCAATTAAAAAAAATAGCAAAAGAATTTTGGTGAAATTTTCCATGTTTTTTTGCTGGTCTAGAAATGAACTGTTTTGGAAAATGAAAGAAAAAAACCCTTGTGATTTGTTCTTACTAATGCAGTAGGAAAAATAGTAACTTAAACATATTTTTCTAAGGGTCTCGAGAGCCAGAACTGTTGAGCACAATAAGAATGTAACTTCTGGAAGTATACTGACTTGGCATGATGTTTTGGTGGCAGAAAAGAACAAGGAAATGAGCATATTATAAAAAAATAGAGAAGCCGTCAAAATAAAAAAAAGTAGGTTCTGTTAACCTGCAAATCTAATTTTCACAAAGCGGTATCTCTTTTGAGAAAACATGACATGTAACCTTTGCCAAGCCTGACATACCCAGGTTGCTGGTGTCATTTTATTTTACTAGAATAATTTGCAAGAGAGAGGCCCAAAATATTTTAATGACAAAATCATAAGAATCAAATAATCTCCGTGTTGTTCTTGCAATCTGCAATACTTACATATTCTGATCTCTCTTTCCTTCAAATGCTTTGTTTACTCTTTCAGAGTCCCTTTCTCTTGCTGAGAAGATGAAGCGGTAAGGATTCATAAGCTCATGAGGAAGAAAGCCTCAGGCCAAACAAGAAACCACCTCTTTAATGCAGCTAATGCAGCTACTTGGTGTAAAGCTATGGGACAGCTTTGGTGTTGTTTTGGAAGTTGGAGAAAAATCTGCAATTTCAGTTTTGTTTTTCAAGGAGACTGTTGTTAGACTGATAGAGGATTATCTAGGCGTTATATTACTCACTGGTTTACTTTTTCCTCTGAATAATCCAGGTATGCTTCTGACCTTGTTTCTGATGTTGGGCTACCAGAAGTTATTGAATTGTTTTTCCCACCTGAATCTTCATTAGGGCTGGCTCTCGTGGTCTCTGAAAAACTGAAATGAGAGCAGAAGTGAGGAAAGAATATAGCCCTTGTGGAGGGAACATTAATACAGCTTAAGTAACTACAAAGTGGCTGTTTTTCAAGGCATTTTATCTATGTAAAGCACTTGTTTACTGGAAGAGGATTTTCAGGTGAATCTATATAATGATTAGGTTTATATAGAAAAGGTGGCAATGAATGACAAATAAGGCCATAAAGATAATACTTTCAGTGTTTGTCTTCTAAGCAGGGCTTTTAAAGCACTTTGATGTATCTATCTGATGTACAGTTCATAATGTTATATTTAGTTCCCAAACTGACTATTAGCCAAGTGAGGCCTTAGCTCATTTTCCATTCTTTCTTTAGTCAGGCAAAATTATTAGCGAAATAAGTAGGAGACTGGATAAAAAAGGGGATGTGGCTTGTTGATGATAGCCAAATATATTGCAAACAGCTGTTGCGCATTCTTGCCCCTGCAGATATTGCTATCAAGGAACTTCTCCACTAGGAAGGCAGATTTCTGCCATGGAATTGCTAGTGACTCTCTCCTTTCCCTGGGGGTTGCTATGCTGCTGGATCTGGTGCCAATCTTGGAGTGTGGAAACACTGAATTTTAGGATTTTTCCAGTAGATGGCAGGATTGGCAAGTTCTTGCTGTTCTAACTCGGCATTAGTTTGTTCGTTGTTGGCTGATGAATTGATATTTCTGGCAGAGAACTTGAAAAAGGAAAGAAATTTATTACTAAAATTTTACTGTATTACACTGTGCCAGGTTCAGTTTTGCATAAGATATTGTGCCCAAGAGTATAAGTAATTTTCAAATGAATAGCTCCAGGTTTACTTAATGTTTCTCTTTAACTCCTCAGGTCCCATAGAATTTGCAACTGCCTAAATGGATGAAAATAACCTCAAGACTCACCCTAATTCAACTAAAGCAATATCATAATGAATTTTAATACTATTCCATACTTTATTACGCCTACATAACAAGAGCTAGCAAGGATGTGTGATGTTATTACCTACTATGTGTTTTAACAATATCTGGGAACTTCACATCATAGTTCTGCCTTAGGATTTCCTGAACGCTTTTTCACTGATCTGGCAGTTCTTAAAAACTAAGTGATTTAGGGCCTTAAATTCAATTTTCTAAAAGGACTCCGTGTCTGTGCCCTGAGATATGTAGGCATCCAAGTCATATAACCATGGTTTAATAAATCACTACACATCAACTGAACCATAGCAACTGTCCATGATTCTGTTCTTAGCCTGCCATAAATGTAAGGTAATGTGGCCTAATGTGATCCTTTTTCATTGCTTTATTTTAATTGAAATAAGCTTCTTCACTTTTTATTTGCCATGAACATAATGTATAATTTTATAAATACTGTGAGTCAGCTGAAGTAATTTTTTTTATGCTGCAGTAGTTTATATGTTTGAACTACTTTTTTCCATTGAATTTAAATGAAAATTATTACCCAAAATTGTTAAATTCCCATTTTAAAGGGGACTTAGATCTAGGTCCATAAAAAAACCTAGACACTATAGGTGTGGCAGGTTTTGACCTTGAGGGATCTCACTTACAAGTGGATTCCTGGACCCAGGACAATGTGCCAAAACTTGCCTTAAGAGTGCTCTGGGAGAACTGGGCACCTGAGGAAGGTGATATTAAAAAAAAATAAGTTCAGACTGAGTGAAGTGATGCCCAGAATCAGGAAATTAACATTACTGTGCTCAGAGAAGGACCTTAAACTCCTACCCTCTGCCTGTGGGGTTACAGCCAGATATTTTTGTCTGTGGGATGCATACTCTTCTCCTGCAAGTGAAGGAAATTCATAAGGAAGTTTATAACTATTTTATGTAATGACTAAAAGTGTTGCTTCCATAGAAGAGGTTAACAATTTGAGTACTAATCTAACAAAGGAGTCCCTCAGCTTGGCAGAACTTAAGTCTAGGTTTTACGTATCCCAGAGTTTTCTCCAATCCCTAGGCTAGAGGGATGGCCTCTATCCCTGTATAGGGATAATTTGCATACTTCATACTGAAGCTTTGATAATGTTTGTATGGCATTGCAAGATATGTTGAATCACAAGGGGAGGAACGAGCGTAACTTTGCTGTGCAGCTTTTTGTACACTCAGATACAACCTGATCCTAGCCTGTTCTCAGAAGCCAGGACTCACTTCCTTCATTTCAGCGTTAGATGCTATTCCACTGATGAGAAAAGATGTGAAATTTTGCTAGTACTGCTCTAAATTTCATGGAAAGTCATTATGCCAGCATGGTGGGGGTAATGATCCCTCTCTCTGTGTGTTAAGCCTGAAGGACTGGACATCTCAGGATGCTCAACAAAGCCAGATGAAACTATAGTTGATCTGATTTAGTGTGATGACAGTCCTTCTTCAAGTAAGAGGTTTGCCTAGAGATCTCTAGAGGTGCCTTCCAACCAACATTTCTGTAATGTTTTGCTGGATCAGTTTTGGATTTGGATAGACATACAAGTTATAGAAGTCTTGTCTCTTTGTTTGGCTCTGCCATTATTCAGGTTCTTTTGCTAATATGTAATTCCCATTTTCATTCTGAATCTATCTGATTTTTCCTTGAGTTCAATTTAAGAAGTCTCAAAACACTGTTTCCTTCAGCTTCAGTAAAATTCCCCCTTTTTCTGGAGATTAAAGACAGTCTGTCAACTCTGTATGTCTCAGTTCTTTTTTTAACCTAGTACCTGAAGTTTCACCCAGTGAGTAACTTGCTTTTTGAGGGGGTCATCTGTTTATGTCTCGTCAGGCCTGGGGCAGCAGCTAGAGAGACGTACACAGTGTTGTGGCAATGTCCAGCCTTGCTGCAGAAACCCAAGTGCCAGAGGAAACTGTCCCATGGACTGACCAGCTCCATCAAGCACACAAAGTACAGGAGCTGAAGAGATGATGGGTGTCATGGTATGAATGCTTGATTCTCCAGCTAAAAAAAGTGGAAAATCAGGTAGACTGAATTGGAAAACGTCAAATTTGAATGTGTGCAACCTCCACAATATTAAAAAAAAAACAACTCAGCTGCAGTTCTCCAGTCATCTGAGCCTTGGATGTTAGAGGAACAGATGTTCTGTGTAAAGGCAGGCAAGATTCAAGCTGCTCAAAATCTGAGCATTTTAGTATTTGTTTACAAAATCAAATTTGGCCTAACTTGCAAATTCATAGAGAAATTGTTCAAGTTAAACTGTTACCAACAGACTGTGTAAACCTTTGAAATGTCATTAATCAGTGATTTTATTCCCAGATAATATTTGATCATAATGTAACACTGTGGAAAATTGCCAGGAATGAAAAATGATTACAATAGAAATGGCTGCAAAATATGTAAACATTTCCCTTGTTTCACATAGCAGTAACATAGGGAAAAAATTTTGCAATCCAGGACAATAAATGTTAAAAAATCTGATGCTCAAGGTCATCAGAGAACATGGAGAGTTATCTGAAAATGTCTCTTAGGGAATCTAACGTGACAGGAAGATTTTGAAGAAGTTGGAGAGCCAAGGAGTCTAAGTTTGAATATACTATGGGGTTTGCTGGGATAGGGCAAATGAGATTCAGTAAAAAAGAATGAGTGAGGTTATGAAAGATCTGACTGAATTAAATAGGAATGCATTCCTTCTGAGAGAAGGAAAAAAAATCCAAAATTTTTTAGAAGATTTGAATAACTGTCCAACATTTGCTTGATACAAGGGCAATACAATAACAGTTCAACACTAGTGAAATTAAATATTCAGTGAGAGAAATAACTTGAACAGACAAGGATCTGATAAATTTCTTAAATGAAAGCCAACGTGGGAGAAGACTATATGAGGATGAACAAAACACTATGCTTGGATTCTGAAGTCAAGCAGACATGGAGTGCTGAGCCTGACATGCATTTTAAGACTTTTTGCGGACTTAACAGGAACCCATTAAAAGACATAAATGCACATACGGCACAAGCTGCAGTTAGCACCACAGCTTTATGGTAGAGACAATATGACAAGCAGGATATTATCTTTCAAGTCTGAGGGATTTTATTAGGTAGTCCTTTTGAATTAAGTAACTCCTTGACGACTATTTTAAGTTCCTCTTCCTTTCTCTGTGACTCTCGGATTGCTGAATAGACCCTTTTCTGTCTGAAATACAGAGATGGGTAATTCTTTCTCCACTTTGCACAGTTGTTCTTCATTTTTAGTAATATGTTTAAATCAGATGAGATTTAATATTTCTGCAACCTTCACATGAAAGACATATGCAAAGATAAACATAGTCTGGAAACTTTCTGAATCTACTCAACACGGGTTAATGAGCATGAGTCTGTAAGACACCTCAATATATGAACTACCGATTTCAGCGATTTTAAATGTATCAGATTTGGTAATATGATTAATCTGTTCAAGAAATTACCTTTTTTATGCAGAAATGTTTTTTCTCATGTCAAACCCACTGATAATCCTTATGTCACCTTTTTCCTCACTTCAGCTCTGTCATCACTGAAATAAATGTTGTCCTTCTTACTCTGGTGAGAGTAAGAAGCAAAATCAAGCCAATGGCTTTCAAATCTTATTGACTGAGGCAGAAATAGGCACTGTTCAACTCTTTTATTAACACAGACTCATTTTGACACTTAGCAATCCAGCCATTTTTTTTTAATTGAAAAAGAGACCTGTTTGGCCATGAATCAAGTGTCTTTTATATGTGTGTATCCTTCTTAAGCCCCAAATGAATTACCAGCTTCCCTTATCTGTTATTTTAGTTATAAATTGTTTTCATATAAAATACAATTTGAGGCTATCAGATTCCCTTCCCAAGGCTTAATTTTCTCTGGTAACATGACTAAGGTCTGTCAAATGATAACAACTCACATGAATCATGCACTAGAAGTTGGTCAAAAGATTTTGTTCAAACACATACATAAATCTCAAGAAAGATTATGAAATATACCTGTATCCATTATATGCTGAGAGATAATCTATTACTTCTAATCCTGGAGACTATATTTATATCCATTCACACTCAGGAGTTTGTCTGAATGGTTTTACTACATACTTACTCTGTCAACAGCAGTCTTAGATTTCTGACATGCAGCTCACTAAGTTTTAGATCTTATATCTATTAAACACATCTGTGAACTGGATTCCATCTTTGAAATAGGTTTTATTTACACCACATTAGATCAAATATAATTTACGTCAGTTTCTGCTTTTGTGACCGGTTATTCGCCTGTAAAGGTAGCAATATAATTGCAGAGAAAGAGATTATTGATTTCTAGGTGAGGTAGAAAAAAAAAGCCATTTGTGTCTTGGGACTATGTAACCAAGAAGAGCAATAGTAGCCTGGACTCATCCTACACAATCATGGTAACTGATAAGTAAAGTTTCTGTGTCAACTGGGTTGAGGGAAATCCTTGGGAACTAAACATTCTACTGTTTTATACTCTTAAAGCCTGTGAAATTGGAAACATTTACTCTAAAATGTTTTTGCTTCAAGTAGGGGGAACAATAAATTTTCATGCACAGTGGGATGTTCAGCCTGCAGCTCCTTCCTCACAGAAAAGCAGAAATAGTGTTTCTACTTCTATATACATCTCACTTGAAATGTACCTGTGTAAAATATGTTTAAACAGCCTAACATAAAATAAGATCAACTTTCTGGAACTATGCGGAGGAAAGAGTAGTTAACTTCAAAAGATCATTGCAAGAATATTGATAGAGATGGAAAAACAAAAATATAGTCATCCTGACTCCTTCTACAATTTATGTTCAAGAAGATGAATGTTCTGGGTCTGTGATATGTATGCAAGTATCATAGAGTCAATCTCAGTCAACATGTGCATTACTTAGACACAGAGAAACTGCTCATTATAAAGAAATGTGATTTTTCGCAAGAGACCAAGTGGGTCAGGACAGGACTCTGAAATAAGCTTGGCAGCTGGAAGCAACCAAGACAAATTTAAAAGAAAATTATAAAGAAACCAGTTATGCAATTTTGCTTCTGAGCTAGGGTGAGGGAAGGAGAAGTCACCACTCCTGGAGGCCAGTCTCCCATTGCCCTGGAAAGTGCCTGGGCACTGTCATATGTTCTTTCTAATTCTAGCTTAGACTGCAAAATAGATCACAGTCCTGAGCAATGCATCAGCACACCAACTGGAAACTGTTGTTCCCAAGAACAGCAGGGCAGAGGGGTTGTGCAAGAGGTCCTTAGTTCAATTCAGTACAAAGTTAAAAAAAGTGACAGTCATGGATAGCTTGAGCTGATTTGGCTGACTTTGTACTAAGCTAAGACCAAAAATGCTCCCACGTTCTGTTCCACCAGCTTTTCTGTGGGACAAATAACCTTCAGCCTAAAACCAGAAATGAGCAGCTCAAATTAGACCAAAAACCTGCCAGCTATTTGCAAAGTGAATAGTGCTTAGGTCTTTAGAGAACACAGAATAACATTGAAGCAAAGTAGAGAAGACTAGAGTTGGTTTTCATCAGTAAGACATCTGAAAATGCCTTCTTAAGACAACTTTAGAGCATTGTGTTTCATTCTCTGAACTGATTATGAAGCATTTACAATAGATACACTAAATTTTACAATAAAAATTAGAATATATTTTACAGTTTTAAGAAAATCCAGTATTCATTATCTAACGGTATTTCGGATACATTATGTTTGCTGCAATGCAGAATATATCATTCATGCAGAGTATTGTTATAAAATTGTAGGTAAAGCCACTCATCAGAGAAAGATTAACTGTCTAATGATAAGGAGGGAGAAAGAAAGGGAGAAGAAGAAATCAAGGGAGAGGTGTGGAGGGAGAGAGCAAGAGGGAAGGAGAGAGAAAACCTCCATTTATTGTCAATAAATATGCAGATTCTGGTATGTGTTTTTCTGCAATCTACTTTGCTTGAAGGCTATGAAAGATCTATTACTGCAAATTTAAATTAGAGGTTTTGAAATCAGAAGTGACTGATGATGAAACAACAAAGATAATTTCATTTTTCTACTGTAGAGGATGCACCAGTGTTTACAATATCAAATGTAATACCATTGTGGAATAATACATTGCACAGATGTAACATCAGGACATTTTTCAACAGCAAATCTATCTAGGCTATATATGAAATAATTTTTAAATCTGTTTCTGGTTTGCAGCCCCCTGAATACATTCCAAAGGAGATACAGTCCCCTCACATAGCAAAACTGACTGATAACAGGCTTGCTTTTCTTAACTATGTCATGGGGTCCCTAGTGACAGGTTTCCAGGGTTCGAAGACCAACAAGTCAAAAGAACTGAGTTAGAATAAGCTACCTTCAATATGATTGCAAAATAACTGAATCATAAAAACTCATTTCCTACACAGTCATTTCTCTTGTAGTGCTGTGTTTGAGTGTGATATTTGAAAAAGCATTCTGGTGAACTGCACTTCTGCTAAAACTGCATTTTCTTACAAATAAGGAAGAGAAAAATGACCAATTTACCTCTTAGTTGATAGATGGTGCGAGGATTTGATAAACTGGGGATAAACAGTTGCAGTATTTGGTGAGATAACCATCTCTGGCTTTTCCTGCTGGGTTTAGATTGAAAAACAAAATTATGTAGGATAGGCTTTTTTTTAGAGTGCTTAATATTGGCCTACAGGTCTCAGCAATAACAAGGTAGGCAATGACTCATTCACAAAACACAAAGTTTGAATCACACTGTATTTTCTTCACTTGGGCAAAGAATTCTGAAGAAAGAGAAAAGTGTTTAGGATTGGTTCAAGTATTTTTAAGCTCAAATTACAGGCTTTTAATACGTAACAGCATGTGTTCACTGATTTGAGTTTCTTAGGGAGCTCAGATGTATAGATAGGTCCAGAGCCAAGAAATCAATCCCAATTACTTTTTTCAGTTTTCTAATCTTCTGCTGATGAATAATGAGAGGCTGAATCTTGGACCTCTCCTGTTAAGGGATAGAGAAAATATGCTCCAGTGGATTCAAGAATAATACTTGCAGTGCTTTGAAAAGCCTAAATATTTAGACAAGAGGGTGACTAAAATATTATCCTCTTTGCCACTAATTTGGTTAGGGATTTTAATCTGAGAAGTATTTTGCAATGATAACTTCAAGTTAAGCTAGTCAGGTGGCACTTTATGGATAACCAAGTTCCTCATGTTAAATTTTGTATTTACGTTAGGCTGTTTTCTTAATAATACAGTTTAAGTTTATACTCATAAGATCTAAACAAAATACTGGCTAAACACTTCTTTGTTTATTACAACCTTTCCCCAAGGAATAAATGTTCTCTTCCAGTTAGTAATAAATTATATGTGATGGATTGCCCTCAGCACTCTTCTTTATGAGGCTGATGTACATTGCATGGAAGCGCTTTGCTGTGAGATGTCATGTCACTCCTTGGAAGACATCATTAAAAAAGTGTCAAAAGGGGAGCCTAAGAAACTTATGTTGTTGTTTCAGTTGATTCCCCCAAACTCTCTTGTACTGTCTCCTGTGTTTGTAAAACTGTGTAGCTTTCAGACTGACTGTGTTATGAACTGCTAATACACTGTTTAAAATGACATCTCTTCAGTTTGTTTTTACACAAGTCATTAAATTAGAGCACTCTGTTTCTGCTGGGTTCTTAAACAGGCAAAGATGGCAGTGGTGAGCCTCAGCTAGGGAGTGAGGGGACATGCTCTGTGCTGAGAGCTGCTGACCCTCTGGGGGCTTAGGAAAGCTGAGAGGTTACTGGAGTCTTTGAGAACAAAGGAAGCTAAAAACCAATTTTATTTGCTAGGATTTTTCCATATTACAGCCATGACCACCACTTCTAATACACCGATCATAAAACTGATGAAATCATAGTTTTGCTAGCAGTAAAAAAGATTATTTTTTTCCAATCTCCTCTATTTTTTTACGTTTCTTTGGAGTTTTCAGCATTCTTGGCTTTCAATCAAGTTGTTTGTGGTAATGGCAAAACAGAATATAAAGCAGAAATCAAGGGGTTTGCTTCATTTGTGTTAGCTTCAGACAAGCATAATTCACATTAGCTTTGTCTTATTTACATTGGCATAGGCAAAGTGAATTGGGCCACAAATCCCATTCTTCATATTCCTTTCTATCTAGTCAATTAACTACTGCTTTAAGTAATCATTGAAGACATTACATTTACATGAAAACGGAAGAAATGCAAAGTGTTTTCATACCTGCAGATTTATTGCCGCCTCAGACCACCAGACTTCAAAGTCTTTTTGCAGCTTCATCTTGACCTTTTCCATAAGAAGCTGCAGGTGCTCAATCTCTACCTTCACCCCTTTCAAGCGATTGAATATTGTTTTATAACTAATATGAGAAAAAGGAAGTGTATTACAGATCTTCCAACATGTATCTGAACAAAGCTTTATCCTACTTAGAACAGTTACAGATTTGAACTATGAAAGAATATATAATAATCAGAGATACAAGGGACACAGAAAGCGTGGTGATAGGAAGAAACATCTCAGATTTTAGAAGAGCTTCACTGTTCAGTAAATACAAGACACTTATCCCACAAAGCTTTTACTTCACTGAAGAAATTAGCAAAATTCAAGTGGGATCAATATTGATTAACAATTAAAATACAGCTTCAATTAAGTATATAATTTACTTCTTTTGAATTCTCAGCATATTACCATTAATAAACAACTGGTTACTGGAGCCTAGATTCAGACAGGAGCCCACTGATTCTCCCTTCAGATGGAAGCTTCATTAACGAGGCCGCTTGGCTAACATATAGTTGGAGATTTACCAGAAGAATGAAATAGCCAGAAGTTTCCTCACAGATTGCACATAACATAAATGCTAGCAAATTACTTAGAACTGATATTCTTGCATGTATTTTCCTTTATCCTTCTGGCTACAGTGACATTAGAGCAAGGATTGGTTAACCAATGCATATTCTGCGTATTACTTACACTTAGTCAATCCTGTATAGCCTAAAGGTTTTCCTTAGGTTGAGGAAGGCAGGACATTTCAGAATCAACTAAAAAGGTTCACGATACCTTCGGATCCAAACAAGTTTCTAACACTAATCCTCAGGGAGGACATTAAGCTAATTTTATTTATTTTTAGCCATTAGCCCAAGCATAAATTTTCCCCACTCATGTACTGCAGCATCCTACAGAAAAATCAACAGCATTTACACAAATTTAAAAAATACTAGTGAACCACAAAGCTGAGATTTTCAAAATGTCAGAGAAAACCCTAAGGGTAGCTGTGTGTGCATAACTGTAATTGGAATATACTATCAGTATAATTTATCTTCTGAAGAATGGCAGAAATTTGAGGCAGAAGTAATACCTTTCTTTTTCTTCTTCCATTTGTGTTCGAAGTTTGTCTTCTACTGGATCAAGCGTATTTAGCTCTTCAGAAGGACTGGAAACAGCTATAAGAAGAATACTCAGATGTAAGCAATGACCATATGATGTCAAAAGAAGTAACTTTTCATTAGAATAGAAACTATTTTTTAAGAGGTAGGTAAGGAAATGGGGGTCATTAACTATTCCTCTCTTTTGGAAATGTTTATTCAAATTCTTCATTTAGCCCTTATTTAGTATGAGAGACACTTTATAACTAGTGGTTTGAAACAAGTTACTTTAATTTTTTTTTCATTAAAGACTGGACTATTTGTTTTTGATATGAATAAAAGTAAGTTTGCCAGTCCATTTGAAAAGTTTATCTTTGGTATAAAACCCTACCGAATGCATTCAACAGTTCTGGCTACAAAGACAAGACCAGAACAGCAAAGTTGTTGTGAAAAGAAGATACAACCATAGCTGTGCTGGTGCCTGGAGACGGAGTAACAGAAAGAACAGTAAAAGGCAAATCCTGAAAGAGAGATTAATTTTGGTGAGCACTAAATTCAGATGATTAGGAAATAATGTCCTGAATCTATATGAGAAATGTTTCAATGTAAAGAACTGAGGAAATACTTTAAGAGTAGCCTAAGTTAGCCCAAGTAAGCAACTTAGGATTTCCCTATCCTATAACAGAGGTAGTTAACACACAATACACAGCATGCATATTCTGAGAGATGGGAAAATAGTCTTTTCATCATGGGTTATATGTTCAGCAGTGAAAGGAAATGTAAAGTTACCTACTAGTATTACAACAGTTTCTACTTCTAGGATGAATGAGAATAGTTTAATGTTCCCAAGAAAACATGTTTAACCTTTTTAACTGAAGAAAAAATTTAAGAAGCCAAAAGATTTGCTCTACAATACACGCAAGTTTCCATCCCAACTATTATTTCTGCCAAGAAAATAAATTCTATGTCAACCTGTCATGGGACCTGAGGAGTGCACCCTCTCTTCAAGGAGAGGAATTCTGTCTGGAACAAGAGGGCAGTAATGACCCCTCTCCAGCCAGCTGAAACCATTAATCTTTTGTTGTAGCACCCTGTAGCTTAATACAGATGAAGCTGAAAAGCATTTTACTTTATTTTGAGTACTTCTGTCAAGCATGTTGTTATAGACGGCCAAGGTAGACAATGCCCCTGCACAATTCTCATTTAATACATCAAAAGGCTTTGCTGTATGCGTAGATTGCAAAAGAAGGATAGGGTGAATACATTTGTGGTGGAGAGGGTACCCTCAAAAGATTACAAATTAAACTGCTTGGAAAGTTAAAGTGAACGCGCAAGCCAGGAGGTGCAAACATCATGGCAGAGATGCTACAGCAGCAGCATTATATAAGAAGTTATACTTGAAAACAGTGGATAATAAGGCGGCCATCGTAATCATGCCATAAGAAAAGCAGCAAACCTTTCAATGATTACAGAGGATCAGGATTTTCTGATTTGACAGATTTCATCCTCTGGAGAAGGCATAATGTGTGAAAGCACAAACCTACACAGGGAACCTGTGGGGAGACGCTCCCTGCAGAGCTCCCAAAGCTTCACACTTGTTCTGACTTTCGCAAATACATATCGCCCAGCCTTGAGAGAAATGTGCTCCTGTAGAACAAACTGAAACAATTTAGGGAGTTACTGCCTCCCAAGTGAGCCATGCTTACAAACCATGTGAGCAGCCTTAACATGTTTCTGTGCAAAGCCAGCCAGACTTAGCTTGAGCTGTATTCCGCAGTAGTTAAAGGGGACTCTCCTGAGTACACTGAGGTGCATTTAACTTATCTGCAATATCTGTTATGGTGTCTGAGATCAGGAGGTAGCAGCTCTAGCCCCCTATAATGAAGAGAAATAATACAGAGTGGAAGACAGTAGCATCTTAAAATGCTAATGCTGTTTCTGAATTTCTTACATGAAAACATCACTGAATTCTGCTAGTCAAGGTCATAATATGGCATCTTTCCTTTCCTGATTTATTTGGACATCTAGTACTTGGAAAAATAGTTTTACACTGTGAAAGGGCAGCCAAACTTAGGCGAAGTTTTGTCACGCATATAAAAACACCAAGAAAAATGTTTTTCTGCTGCTTGCTACACACTGTAGAAGGGATTATTTGGTTGCAATTTACCTTCAGAAATTAGAAAAAAGCCTTTTATATGAGTTGAGTACCAATATGACTCAAAAGCTCCAGCATCCTCAACCCAGAGTACAGCTATGCCCATTATCTCTAGCAATATGCTGGTGATGAAAGCAAGAAACACAGCTGTGGACAAGGTGAGCAGCACAAAGTTTTATGTATGTACAGAATGGAAAAAGATGAGTACACTGCAAGCTGATGGGCCCTCATCAGCAAAAATAACATTGGATGTTTCATCAAGTAAATGTCTGAAACTTAGACATATATCACTGTTCCAACCACAAAGCAGAAGAGATCCGATCGCAGTGTCAGGTGAAGTCCAGTGGCAAGTCAAGCCCAAGACATGCCTACCTGGGCAACTGCACAGAATAACACAAAGTGGTCGCTGCTTTGTTCACTCAGGGGTGACTTTTAATTCATTGATTGAGAGTTTGTCATATGAAACTTGATGATTGTACAGTCTGGCTCTATGCTTTTAGATAAGCCATTCAGCTGATGTGCAATATCACACGCACTTTTAGTGCCCCAGTGAAACAAATGCAGTTGGTGCAATTTGATCTTGGGTAATGCAGACCCAGGTTTCAGGGATGTAGGGGAGGTATGACACGCATATTTAGGAAAACATTGCCTCTGTGTATACTAGGGGTTTCTGTTGGCATTCCTCCATCCAATTCTATACAACAGAGTTATTTTAGCAGAAGTCAGCAATGTACTCGTAAGCAGTATTAGTTCCTTTACATTAGTGTTAAGTGCACATACAGCTGAGTGGCAAAACTTAGGAGTCCTGCATTGTGAAATCTTCTGTTAAGAGTACGGAGTCAAAAAATGTAAAGAAGAGATTTGACAGTGCTACATAGGGTAGTGAAATAGCTAGCAGCTTTTATATGTATCTTCAGGCTGTTTTTGTTTCATCTTCAGATACAACCCATTTGGTGAAGTGAGTCACAGGATACAATGGATACCAGCTGCCTGTTTAGAGAGGAAGGTGAGCTCTGCATGAGTTGACACTCAGTTCACATCATAACGGTCTGTGAGTTTTGGGGTTTTTCATAAAGAAGATTGTAAGAGGCATTTTAAGATATAACAATTTTATTCTAATGAAAGGGCCAATTTTGGAGCACAAGAAGTAATGAATTTTACAACACATTCCACACATCACCAAGTCATATAGTACCAGAAAGAAGTGATAGCACCTGCTAACTGGATCACTATTTCAAAGCAATATGGCAAGCATGGATGAAAAACACTATTTTTAGCAAGTGATACCAAGTGTTATCACCATAGTTTACTGCAAGCTGGCAACAACTGGAAATAATCTGGCAGATTCTTGTCTACAGTCAAAAAATTTTGCAAGAAACTCTCTGTGACCCTGAACTTTATACTCTCTAGGGTGCTCATATATTTCTTGACCTAAGTGTATCCTAGAAGTCAAACTGCGAGGGATTTATTGTCTTGTGCCTCAAATAACATTGCGCACTGCCCTCCAGCTGTACTTTGCAGTCAAAGAATTTCATTTCTTCACTGGATAGTCTTGTGTTTATCTGCTTAAATTTATAGTCACTTGAAGTAACCAAATTTAGAATTGACTTCAGTATCCAGTTAATATTTTTACTGCTTTATTTATCAGCTTTGCAGCTTTTGGCAAACTCAGGCTTTAATGCTTTCAAACTGGAGCATATGCTGTCATTTGAGTTTTTGAAAAAGCATTACCCATGCACTGTTATTCAGGATCAGCTTGCAACTAATTCCCCCCTTCTTCTTTCTTATGCCTCCCCTGGGCCACGTCAACCTATGTTTGTCACCATAAAACGTGTGTACAAAAGCAAAGGTGGGTATGCACAGCAAAACTCAGGAGAAGATGAAAACACCTTAATGTCTGGAAGAGTTTATATTGTGTGTTTCAGACCAATTTAGCCCTTATCCTAATGTTATATATTTTTTAAAATTTCAGAGAGTTGGTCATGAACATATATTGAAACAAACTGTAATATTTTCAGCACTTTACATGTCTATGCATTTGTGGGAGACTCAGAGCATGTGTATTTTGTTGGCTTTTATTTTTATTTTAATCCTTCAATTTCAGAAAAGGGTCCATCAGTATGCTGCTTTTCTTTGTATCATTGTATTTTGTTTTACTGGCTTAAGATTGGCTCAAACTAACTGACTTCCAATGCACACCTGGAAATTTGAGCTATTTTTTCCAGTCTTTTTGAGCTGTTTTGGCTAAATACAGACTCACAATTCAATTCCCTGAAGTTGCTTCTTTGAAACTAGTAATCTATATCTTTGCTTCTGAAAACACATGGCATATGAAACAGAAGGCGTTGCCTTCGTGTCAGCTGCACTCAAGCCATGGAAGTTTCTGAAGCCATTATGGCTAAAAGTTATCTGTTGGTTTCCAAATATACAAGTACAATATACTTGTGGGAGGAGGAAGAAAAAAAACTAGCTTCAAGTTAACATGTATTCCATACACGCCAGCTGATCCATTGGGATAGTAACAGCTGAGTATTAGGACAGCCCTACTAACTCACATTTCTTACCTACACTTATTAAGTGCATTTTGCCATTTGATTACATGAGGTTATTGTTGCATCATTTATCTTGTTCATAATATTAGATAAACTCATACCTGATTTTTGAATGATCTTTCTCTCCCTCCAATGAAGGGGTATGGTTTGTCATCTATAAGTTTTGAGGCTTTCTTAACATTCATTTCTACAACATCCAAGAGCTTTCATGGAAAAAAAAAAGTCTTTTTGCTAAGTTTTGTCATGCTCTTCTTGAAAAAGAAGAATTGAAAATACTTCTGAAGTTGGTTGCTTATTGTGAAGCTCAGACATTAGGAATACACTACCACCAATGCGCAGACCACAGTCACAATAAGACAGCATCATAACTTTTGTAAAGAAATGCCTAGTCAAGATAAGAACTTGACCAAGAAGAATATAGCACAAAGTTACTGAGAAATAAAAATATCTAAGGGTGCTAAAGGTGCAGTCACGCTGAGTGTCACAGAGCAAAGAAGAGATACTGAAGCTTAGTGCATTTGTTGCTGGGGATTCTCAGTTAAGCAAATGTAAGTTCTTAGTTCTGAGAAGTGCCAGCGTTACTGCATGTAAGCAATGTATGTAGGCATGCACACTAAATCCTGTGGTTGCAGGCCACACTTAGGTATGCAATGGACACAACAACCATGGGATCAATTCAACAGGTGTAACATTTTCTAAAAACAATGGCTGTTTTACCTGTATTCTGCATGGAACTCTGGCTGTGGTTGTCAGTACAAACCTACTGCTCAGAGTTGGGTGAAAAATGCATCAGACTAGGTTGTCCAGACATGTGAAAAAATCCAAGGACAGATATCCTGCAAAGTTCTCTGAGGATCTCTTTCAGTGTGTAACTATCCCCATAGCATCTTTTTTCTAATATTTAATTTTAGTAGACCAAATCAGAGAACTGAGAGCTGCTTCTCCAGATTCTGTCTTTCTTATTTGCTAGTTGCCAGAAGAAGTCTCTAAATAATAATGCAATTCACACTTAACTTTTCAGTATTTCAGAAGAAATACTTATTGCAAGAAAGCTTACAGAGACTGCAAGCTGTTCCAACCACAGTGAAATGCGAAAGTCAATGTCAATAAAATAGAACTGGATAGCTGTGCTACAAGTTCATGACTCCTAATAAAAATATCACTTGATCCAAAGATGTCTTTACTCTTTTTTGAGATCTGAAGTTGAGTGGGTGATATGGGAAGCTTACTAGGAACACACGAGTAATCTCAGAATTCTCTTTGACAGTTCAGGTGAAAGTTTTTGCAAAGATTTCCAGTAAAGATGCGGTGTTCTCTTTTTTGAATACACAATAAAAGGGAAAACTCATGGCTGCCTCTAGAATTTAGCACTGCACCTAGTAAAACCTCCTAAAAAGAGTAACAGAAAAAACATAGCAACAAATAAAGCTACAGAACACCCTAGAAAGAATGAAAAGAATCTTACAGGAAAAAAGGTCTGTGTGAGCTTGAGGCCCGAAAGGACAGGTCTAAGAAATGTCTTCTTATTAGAACATACTCCTACAGTTTTAAACTTAATTCATGCATAATACTGGGAAAAACCCAAAACATATTACCTAAGAAGAAACCTCAACGACTGCTGCAAGGGAATCATTGCTGCTTGTCTAGCTGCTGCTTCAAATCCATGGTTCTTTTTCCTCATTGTGATTATCTTTACAGAAGAACTTGGTACATACAAAACCACTTCAAGCTCTTCAAGAGCTCAGCATTTTAGCCACATACTGTGCTGACTTGAAGCACAAAATAGGATGTAAAACCAAAACAGTAAGTTTGTTATGGTGTGTAACTTCACAGTTACCAAAGTCTATGCTTTTTACCAACAAGAAAAATCTGGAATAACTAAAATAACTTAAATGCACTGCAGTAACAAGAAGCTATAAAGATCTTCTGATCTACTTATAATATCCTACAGAACTACTTACATACATTTTCAAAAATATTTTTCATCAGTATTTCAAGCATTTGCTTAAAAACTGATTTGGTAAATACTTCTAAAAGCACTTCATATGTTACAGTAATTGCATAAAAAAATCAACAGTATCTTATAACTGTCAGACTAAAACTCTTATTTTATAAAAGGCAAAGAGAGACTGGTTTCTGAATTTTCAGCCAGTTTTGCTATTGATATCTTTGTCACAGCAAGAGTCAAAAATCATATTCTTTTTTTAAGAAGCCAAATCTCACCAGCTTTCTGTCAGTCTCAGAATTCCAAATATATACCAAAGCATTTTTTTTTCCTTTGAAATAGAAAGACTGAAGAAATGAAACCCATCACTAAAATGAGTGGCCTCGATAACACTAGAGGTCGCCCCAGGAATAAAATCAGTGCCAGACATGCACAAGAGCAGCAACTTTCATAAAAACACTGATGTTGCTTGAGATTGCAAGCACAAATATATAGAAGAACATAACACGCAGAAACATTGTGCATGTGAAAATTGTGAATTTCTAAGAGAAGTATTTTCCTTATTCTGAGGCCATTGCAAACTGACTACGCTGCTGCTCTTTTTTTTTTTTTGCTTTTTATTTTTCTTTTTTGGCTAAAAGAATCTTATTTTACAGACTGGAAATACAGGAACCATCTACATTATTTTAGAGGAAGGATCTTTAGATGTTGAGTAGCACTGGGGACATGTTGCTTTATCTCTTGTGAAAAAATAAATCTTAAAATTCTGGACTTCAAACAAATTATTACTCTAAAGTTCTTTATTTAGCCAATACAGAAGATATAATTTTTCAGCACCAGCAATGATGGTCTTCAAACAAGACTATTATTATTATTATTCTCCATGGACTGTGTTGGATCTGTGTGGGAAAACACAGACTGCCATCTTTCTTGGCTTCTGTCATTTAGTGATTGAAAACACTTGTGTCTCTTCATTTCATGGCAGTAGTACAGATCAAGATACTCCTGCTTCATATGAGCAAAGTTAAAAGGCATCTCAGTTACAAGACGTAAAAGCAGGGAAAGAAACTGAGCTTATTTTATTTAAGTAAGAGATTAAGTCTGATGCAAACCAGCAGTTTGGAAGTATGCTTTCCATCCACATAGATCACAGATGAGTTCAAGACAGTTATTAATAATTAGCTTAATTAATGTTATATATGTCTGTAGGATGCTGCTATGGTTGCAGAGAGAATTATCATGCACTTCCTAAACATACCTTCTATCCTCACTAGATAAAAACCATGGTGGCCAGGCCTTTTTAGTGGCATAGGCTATACTGGAAGTGATCCAGGTCAGGTTGGAAGGGACTTTCAGCAACCTGATCTAGTGAAAGATGTCCCTGCCCATGGGAGGGGGGTTGGACTAAATGATCTTTAAAGGTCCCTTCCAACCCAAACCATCCTGTGATTCTATGATGTGTCTCACTCTGGACAAGTGGGAGCAGCAGGTCCCAATTCTTACTCTCCAATTATGCAGAAATGCATCAGACAACATATTTGCATCCCAGCAGGTACAGGATATGCAGTAGTGGTGCTTCTCAGAGCACCACAAACTAGTGCATTGGAGGAACGTTTTCTTTGAAATTCTTTCCCAACAGTGGCTGCACCATTCCTGTGGTAGTACCCAGATGCGTTATACAGCACTGACTGTCCCTGCTTTATTCTGGTGCTGATCACGCTGTTCTTTCACTTCTAATCAAGGAAAGGTGAAGAAGCAGAATGAAATATTCTGTAAAGAAACACATAGCAGGGCAGGAACAAGGGCATAACTGATAGTAATATATTTAGAACAGATATGTAACTTTGAAAATGTAGGAAAAGATGATGTAGACAAAGCTAGAGAGGGAACAAAGGTAAGGAGAAAGCTCCTTATTTTTGCTTGAAACAAATCTATATTACAAATCCAAATATAAAAATAACAGATGCCAAAATCCTTGCTCTCAGGCATTTGCCAGACTAAATCAAATGCTGGTATGCATTTTTGGGGATTCAAATATATCTGTTATTTTCTGACCCACCTACCAATTTTATTTTTCATGAGAAATGGGATTTTTCAAAGGAAATTTGCTCAAAAAAGAACATGGGAACAGCTTTTTGAATAACAGCAGAAATACAAAACCTTATTTCTAAAAAGCCATGTTACAAAACCTGGGAAAACAAGGGGGTGTTTTATAAAATTTTGATAAAACTGGGCCTTAATGCTGAAATCCTTACAAAGGATGCAAATTCATTACAAAGACCTGTATTTGCCATCTTTACCCATGTTAGATTGTACCTATTTTTTATTTCCTCTTCAAACAGGTCTACAGAGACAATGGAGATGGACAGATGGTCCCAACAAACCTCTTCCTAAGCAGAAAGGTTTTGCCATCTCTTGATGTTTTCAGGAGAATCCGAAAATAATTGATAGGTTGCTACTAGCTCAGATTTCAACACTTGCATAAAAATAGAAGAGAGGCTCATGGAGAACAAGATTAGTAAGAAAAATATTTGAAATGGAAAGCTCCAAAACTTCATTTCAGCTAAACTTATAAAGTAACTGCAATTGTCAATAACGAGGGGTATGCTGTGCTGAAGATGCTGCATCACTGGCTACAGACTCTACCATTCATGTTAATTTAGAAAACATGTTTTTTACTGTACATAATGAATGACCCTTGTGTGTATGAAGCTTTGTCAGGGTCTGTTTGAATCTGACTGAACAGTCTGGGGAACTTACAGATTTGTGAAATATTTCTGCTGATACTGATAGATCAGCCAGAAATATGTTCAAGTGTCCTCCCTAACTTCCAGAGCTGATCCAACAGAGGCCTCTACTTGAGATACAGTTGAACAGGCAAAACTGTGCTAGTCTTATGGCTGCATCCCCATAGAAGTATTTTCCCATTACAATATGTCATAGGATTTTCTATGTCATCAGGCAGGTCCAACTTAGGATTCGGTCTTCTCCCAGTGCTGCTGAATATTATTACATTAGCCTGATTGCCTCCTTGTAATCATGTTCTAAAACTGGAATAAGATAATAAAGAATCAGGTCTTGTATTTTACCAAAATGATAGTTTAAAGCATCTTAAGATAATGCATCATTGGAATCATATAAAATATGTATTTTCCGTCTACAACATTGCAAATCCCAGGGAAAGCTTTTGTTTCCACTCTTTTCTTTCATCTTTTCCACCCAGAAGCGTTCTGGTGACCGAATGTTTGTGCTCTGTCAGTACTTCAATAGCATGCACATTATTTCATTTTAAATACTGCCTAAAAATGCAGTTAAGCATGTTACTCTGAAAGATTTTACTGAATAAAAGATATTATTTGCATAATGAGATATTCTTAAAATTAATAAAGACGAGTCGCTCTGAGAGTGAATCCGTGCAATTTTACACAAAGCACAGAGCACTCCCTTGCCTCTGATGAAACTCCCATCTATTTGTGTCCTTTGCTAACTCCCAGCATACGGTGTTTTAAAAGAGATAGCTAAGAACAGTGGGCTAAGGAGTGGAGTTTTTCTTCAACAAGAAATCCACATCTTAAGCATACCCATGAGGGAAACAGATCGACACTGTTTAAAATCCATCTAAAACAGCTTCTTAAAGAGTTTTAACCATAAAATGCTTTAAGTTACCAAAAAAAAAAGGCAGCTGGAAGATGTTAACTTGATTTCTAATTGAAACATTGGTGTGTTTTATTTCATGCTGGGGTTTCAACAGACTCTTAATTAGACTTTTTACTATGCAGTTTTAATTTAAAAATATCTTGATGACATTCTGGTCATCAAGAAGATCCTGGGAGACTTGACACCTGTTACTCCTTGGAAGAATATCAATCCAGAAAAAGTAGACAGGCAAATAATACTCCCCAGCTCACAGAATAAATATCAAGTCAAAATATCCAGAGTATTTTAAAAGAACAAAGGGAGAAAAAAGCCTGGAAATACCTTGTGTGGTCCAGATCTAGTGATGATAAGCAGATAGCAAGGCTCAAAACAAAAGCCAAAGCCACATGGGTTGCCTGCAGTGTTGCGGAATACTAACGGAATATTTACAGTGTGAATGTATAGCTGGTAAAGACACTACTATTTCATTTCCTAAGGACATGAAAAAATCATGCTTACCTATTTTATGAAAAGCAGCTTAGAGAGTTATTGAAAACAGTGTTTGCAACACAATTTTCTATATGGTAAGAAATCAGTGTACAAGACCAGATGTTAACATGCAGATTGACACATACAATCAGAATACACCACTTCATTTGTTGAAACACTGAATAAGGAAATCTCATAAAAGGCATTGTTATGAATCACCTTGATGTAACTTCTTAAGAGTGGCATAAAATAAGTAAATAGACAGTATTAAAACCTGAAGTGAATGAAAAGAATTTCATGTTATACTGAAGATACTACATTTAGATTGAACTTCAGAGAATGAAATAGAACAGAACAGTTCAGTTAGATGGAACCTACAAAGATCATCTACAGCCTGACCACGTCAGGGTTGACCAAGTTAAAGCATGTTATTAAGGGCATTGTCCAAATGCTTCTTAAATGGCATCAACCACCTCTCTAGGAAGCCTGTTCCAGTGTTTGACCACCTTCTTGGTAAAGAAACATTTCCTAAGATCGAGTCTGATCCTCCCCTGATGCAGCTTTGAACCTTTCCCACGCATCCTGTCACTGAATACCAGGGAGAAGAGATCAGCAATCTCTTTACTTCCCCTTCCCATACCGGTCAAAATAAACTGAGTTTGACTCCTGGGCTTTATTGACATGTACAACATTAATTTTCAGTGCAGATTTTTAAATAAAAATAAAAAAGAATAAAGGTATAAAATAAAAACAACATCATCAGGGTTTGAGATGCATGGCTAAATTAGAAAGACAAAAGGGAAACTATTTTGCCACTCTCTAGTAACTTATTTTCCTGACTTTCGGAAGAAAAGAAAGCTCCCAAATTTTCTGTCTCTTATTAAGAGACAAATATTGTTTGCTATGTTATGTATACATAGAAATAGAACCATCAACTGCAATGTGGTCTGAATTGGCTCCATCTTTTATGTGAAGAAAGTCCATGAGGGCACATTTTGGGATTCTTTCATGGATCTAAGTGAGAGGGATTTAAACTGTTATTGTCCCAGCAGTTTTCTGTCACATTTTAGCTGAAGTTTACTCTTCCAAGTGGAATTCTCATATGAACACTCCTAGGCTGTTTCAGTACAAAGCCAGTGGAGTCAGCTTAAAGCATCTTAAACCAAATTTGGATGACTTTACACTTATGTGAGATACTTACATAGACACTTCTAGCTCCACAGCTGTGTCAACAGAAAGTGCAAGAATTAGCTTCTCAACTTCTATAACTAGATGCAAAAGAAATGATCTGTGTATGCCTTCAGTCCCTCTTGGAATGAGGAACATTGAAAAGGATGTTAGACAGACTGTGGCAACAGAGCTAGAAGCTGAGACTCAGGACAAATCAATGTCTGTAAATCAGACTTCAAATTGAAGTCATCAGAAAAAAAAAAAACCAACAAAAAAAGACTGAAAATGAGGAGAGTTTAGATGTCTCTATTCTTGTTTTGGTCACCCTGAAAAGAAAGCAAGCCAATACCAAACCTCCAAACCTATAAGACTTTTGCAATATTTTTCTTACCACCCATAAAATCAGATGCCTTTTGAGCCAAATCTCCAGTAAAGTTCACACAGTCCATGTTCTTTTTGATATGGACTACTGTAGAAATATCACAGCAAAAACAGTCATAGAAAATACAACCTGCCCCACAAGCGGATTTGGCCCTGGGAGAGAGCTTGTGGCCCCTGTTGTATCCTATGTATCTGAAATGTTTTACCTAGAGCTGCCCTCTGAATATGCCTCTGGGTTACTTCTCCTTTCAGATAGTCTGTAAAAGACACAAAATGTGAACAGTTAGAATTCAAAATGTCAGAAATCAATGAAGTAATCACTTATTTCCAACCATTTGAAAACCCCTGTGCTGCTGGCCAATTTAAGGGGATTTCTTGTGATCTACAGGACAAGCAGTTCTCTGAGCTCTCTCCTCACTACTGCAAGTAAACAAGTAGGCACGATTCAACTCTACAAAACCTCAGATTTAACTTTGTCCAGTAATAAAGACCAAAAATGAAGCTATTTACTGTCAAGCACTTTCACAGGATAATGATCTCCTGCTGCTAGATACAAAAGAAGTCCAAGTGAGGCTAGATGACATACAGAATTCCAAGTATTTCTTTAAACAGACCTATAGGCGCTAGCAGTGGAAATGAGATATTAGGTCATCTAGTCCACAACTTTGCCTGTGATGTATTGGTTCCCTACAGTCCATTTTTTCCTGTTTGTCCAGCTCAGTTTTAAATATCCCAAGTGCTAGAGCTTCTGCAAGTTCTACTACTTTACAGAACTCGCTGTATAGATGTCATTGGTCTTTGATTGAAATTTTTCTATAATCCCATTATCTCATTATTCCTAGTTAGGCTCCCATGCTCCATAAAATTCACCTTTACCCTTGTTTTATTAATTTTCTCCTTTATCTATGACACTGTTCCAGCTCACCAATTATTTCAAATTATAATTAGATTACCACATGGGAAGCCATTATTCAGAGATATTAATGGAAACAATAAGGGATAAACATAACCCTAAATGTGCCATTTCAGCAGTATATATGTTTTGAGGGAGGATGGGTTTGTCTTTTAAGTTTCCAAATTAAAACAATTTCTAAGCAGAGACTTGTTCATAACTGTTACTAAGCTATACATCTGGATACCAGGGAAAGAAAAGAAAAATCCATGCTGGATTAACTTTTTTTCCAGACCTGTGATTATGTGTATTATGTTAGCATGTATTCTGAATTAAAAATATGCTTTTGTTTACAAGTGAAGACTTACAGAGTAAGCTAATCAGAGCAAATTAAGTCATTAAAAGCTGCCAAATGCTTAAATGGAGATTAGGAAAACCATTTAAATTCACAGGTCATGAGGAATATACTGTTTTATGAGTACCAAAGAACCATGGAAAATAAAACTGCTTTGGGACTGCTTCTTAAGTGTTTAGTAGCATTGTAGAATAAGTATTATCTGCAATACATTGCAGAATAACAGCCCAGTTATGTTGTTTTGAACATTTTTAGAAAACAAAACAAAACAAAATACCCTACTACTCCTTGTCCATAAAATAGATATTGCACACTCCTACTTTTCTGCACAGGAAGCTTGATTCTTTTTAATTATTTTTATTTAAACCAATGAATTCTTGTACTTGAACTTATCTGAAAAATTAAGAATAGTCTTCAGCTACTGAGAAACAGGTTAACTGAAAGAACTAACCTCACCTGCCCCAGCTATACCAAATAAATTCTCCATCTCAGCTGTACTAACACTCAACCAAAAAATCCATTCAGTTAAGTAAGCCTAATTTCTGTAAATACAGACAAATCTCCCTCGATTAATAATTTTACCAATAAAAGCCCAGTTAAATGATCAACACTTCTGCTATTTATTCTTTGAAAGTTTTATATAGCAAACCAGTTGATGTCAATACTCAGTGAAACATGATTAAATGGTCTAGTTTTTTCCTCAAATTGGTTTTTGATATTCTGGATATGTATATCCTTGTATTCTATCGTACTGTGCACACAGGGTGATGCTATTCAATACTGAGCCATGAGACAGTTATGAAACAATTTGTAGTAATCTTGAGATTCATCTCAATGCATTATCATTGACTTAGATTCTTCAGAAAGCTGTCTCTATATCTATCTTCAGGTAAGGCCTCAGAAACTCCCTTTCTTAAGCATTGTGAGCTGCAAGAGGCAATGCCACTGTCATTTGAAAAAATGGTTCTAGTACTGAGAATATGCTGTTCATCAATAATCAATTGAAAATAAAGGTGATATACAAATTCTCTAAACTGTCCATACATGTTTTCAGCAGTGTTATTTCTCTTTCTTTAACCTTGCTAGGAATAGATCAGCAGCCATCCAGAAGTTTTGCTTAAATTGGCAATGAAGTGACATTAAGTGGCAATGAGGTCAACAGAAAAACAGCAAGCCAAACAAGTCAATGAAAGTAAAAGCAAACAGAGAGATAACAGCTTACAGTTATGTAAGGGAATATGTGGAAATGGAAGAATATGGGCACTGGATTTTAAATGATTATAGCCAAGAGGCTTGAATGACCAATTACCTAGAATTTACTCGGTGAAGCTGGGACAGAGAGCAGAGACGATGCAGAAGCCCTAGTTCTATTGCAAGCTTTTTTAGGCCAGCCAGCAATGTGGAACTGACCTAGATGCTCCTCCCTCCCTTCATTCTAGCCTTCGTACACTTTTGCTCCATCCATGACATGGACCATGATGTCGTAAGAAATCTTGTCCTTCTATTTGGCAGCTTTGTGAAAGAACAAGAAGTTGGAACGAGACCACCTGTAATCAGAGAGGAACCAAAAAACCTCCTTCTCCTAGAAAAATAAAAATCCAGTCTTACCATTCTTATAGCAAAAGACTTTTCTTTTTCTTCTATGAATAGAAATAGAAAGGTGACATTTATCTAATTTACATGATCCAACTTCCTTTTCAGGGCAGCAAAAACTGAACTTCATTTTGCAAAGGAGAAACAATAATTGTATGATGGGAAAAGTAGTCCAAACAGGAATTCTGATTCAGAGTATGTGATGGTATCCACCTGGCTACAATTCCATACCAAGACTTTGCCAGATATGATTTAATTTTTCAATTTGTTTTAATCCAATTTGAAATTTGACAGTTTATTTAGATTTCATTTGGAAAACCCCACCCTAGTTTTCATGTAGAAACTTTTATTTTTAACAAAACTTCACGTTTTCTGTACATGTTTTTGATTAAAGTAATCTAGT
>NW_010170183.1:0-18462 GCF_000695765.1 Mesitornis unicolor | reverse complement strand
TCCCTACAAATACTTGTGGGGAAGCATGAATGTTTCTGACCTGCTCTACTTTTCTGTCTCTGAGAATACCATCACCCCAATGCAAGACTTGAAGTTCATCTGTGACAGAAGTAGGGGATGACTTCAGTACTGTTGCCTGCACAGACCTTCCCATATAAACAAATGGAAGATTTCGGTCTTTAGTACTGCCAGTTCTACAACCTTCATAAACACAAATATTTACTCAAAGAAATATGAAGAATCCCATTCTCATAAAAAATTCTATGTCTTCTGATTCCAACAGTGTAAAGTTGTAGACAAGGTAATGCTTAAATGTGGTTTGCAAAAATTGAATTTAAGACTTGGCAAACATCTCTCAACATATGGCTAATTATGTTTTCTGAAGTTTCACCAAACAAGAAGCTAAAAATAGGTCTGCAGCTGATACCAAATAATTTTTTCCAGTGGAGTCATTCTTCTTTTGATGATAACAGTCCCAATAAAACGTTGAATGCTGCAACTGCACATGTTTTGGCAAAAAAGTAGTTTGAGGGAATTTAAGAATTCGCTCAGCATGCAGCCATCTGTCATTAAGGTTGTGATAAATCTGTTGCTTTTGGCCTGTGTTTCTGGACACATGTACCATCCTGAGGTATGGAAAAGAGATGAGCTGGTAACACAGAACTTCAGCTTTGTGACAGGAGACAAAAGCAAGGAGGGAAACGGAGAAGACACAATGGAACAGAGAAGCCTAATTAAGATTGATGTAAAGCAGAGGAAAGTATCTTAAATGCTGACTAAATATGACAGAACCCATAACTTGAATAGTATGGCTGTCTTTTAATTTCTTGTCTTTGTGTTCTTCCAGACTGTTTCAAGGAGCTGAAATTATTTTCCAATTTATTACAGAAAATGAATGCTTTGACAGTACTGCATATGCTTCAGAGCAATACAAAAATGAGCATGTTACCATTTAAAAAATACTGGTTTTAAAGAGTAAATGTGTGTCAGTTTTGTTTTAGTCCACATTATAGTTTTTATAGCTTCTCCTATGTTTTATCAGACCTTCCATATAATACTATTATAAGGTTTCAAAGAATGCTAACTTAAAGGATAACAATTCTGGACACCTAAATGTACATATACAACCTTAACTCCCTCCCTTTGATAAAATTTGTTGGTATTGATGTAGATAGACCTTTAACTTGATGCAGGGTCTCTCCTGACTTAATAATTGACAAGCTGGAACATTCAACAATAACTTCTCATCTCTTGTTATTTTTTAATACTTTGCTAATATTTTACATATTCCAGGCTAGTGTTTAGCTTAAGAAGCCATTCCATACACGAGACACTTAAAATTTCACACCTCAGCTAGGTAATTAATCTGTCTTTACTCATGAACTTTCTCACTTTTACCCTTCTGATTTTCTCTCCGATCCCACCAGGGCAAGTGAGTGAGCGGCCGTCTAGTGTTTCACTGCCAGCCAGGGTTAAACCACAACGGGAAATACGCAGTGTTTATAATGCGATGCCCCTACATATGCAGTTGGGCCCAGCTATCACCCAACTAAGAAGGTCTGCTCAAGACTCTATATCTATAAAATTGATTCGCAAAGTTGTGTGCATTCACTTGAGTCAGATAAGGAGTGCTGAATAAGCACAAATTAAAGCTGTATACTCAGCATATAATCACCGAGATATGCTTTCAGAGACAGAGAGGAGGGTAATCACATAACTTCCATGAACCTTTTAGAGATATATTTTAAAATGAGCTTGAAGTCAGAGTTGTAACAGCTTACAAAGGATTTCTGAAAGTAGGGGACATTGAACCCAAGTGGAGATATTGAATGGAGTAATTTCTCAAACGGAGAATATTCAAATAGAGAGAGTTACTGGAAATCTTACCAGATGTGTTAGATACTTTTGAAAATCTGGTGCTGAAATTGTATGAGAACACACCCTATGATAAAAGGTATCTGACAAGAAAAGTCATGGAATAAAAAAAATATTTTGTTCTAATTCAAAATCCTACAGCACTGAAAGCAGCCTTTCTCTGGCCCAGACAAATATTTGGGGCAAATTCTGAGTCTCTGCAACCTTTATCCTTCTCCAATAGCAAAACCATGACAATCAGCTCTATTAGGACAACGTGCAGGGGCAAAGTCATCTGCACTAGTAACCTGGCTCGATACTATTTGATGCAAATGCTCTATTTTGGGATACATGGTTGGCCACATCCCCATGTAATCTGAGAAGTGCTAACTTCGAGAAAGCCCTCGGAGGCATCAAGAAAGAAAAAACACTATTTCTTCTGGCTATAGCATACACATTTTTCAAGTTATGAAAACTTCCAACCTTGATGATTCTATGATTCTATTTAGTGGGTATGTTGGTGTTTGGTTGGTGGTTGGACTTGATGATCTTAAAGGTCTCTTCCAACCTTAATGATTCTATGAAATATGGCCCTCATCAGCATTAAAAATATATTAAAGACAATACTTGAGGTAACATACTGTAAAGTGTAAACTGCTGCAGCAGATTTCTGCCTTTTGCTCAGTGAAGAAACATCTGCAGTGGTTTAAGATTTTGCTGGCTCTCCCTTCTCCTTTTCCCTCCTTCCCAAGTTTTGCTGTCAAAAGTTACTGTTCCCACAGCAGAGTGGGCAAAAGCAGAAGACTGCCTGTGTTCCGGCTACTCCAGCACAGTTTGTCATCTCAGCACAACCATATTGGCAATAGGTTGGCTGTCACTACCCAGCTGGGTTTTCTTTAAGTTGAACTGAATGCTGCCCACGCAGTTTTAACCAAGAATGAACATTTAGGAGCAAGCACATTCCAAGAGGGACACATAATTTCTGGATTCTCAATGGGTAGAAGATAGATCAGTCAATACCTTAGTGCTTCTGTATGGAATAGCAAAGGCAGTTTGTGGTATTTCAGGAATTAAAGTGAATAGAGGTTTTTTTCCTAGATATTTCTCCTGAATTTAGGTGCCTACATGTCATTTAAGCTACAGGTTAGATGCCAGACTGTTATTTTAGGAGTTGTCCAAAGTTAACAAATTATCTGTGTATCTGTCTTCTTTTCATATACTGGAAAGAGACAGAAATGATGCACATCTGGAAACTGTTGCTCTGTTGTTTATCACATCTATTTGTTCATGAATTAATTGTTAAGCTGGCCCAAAAAGCATGACTGAAAAGCAATGCCATATGGATAAGGAATCATAATGTGTGAATTTAGTACTCTAGATGCTCCTATGACTAAATGCAGCTTATCTCTTGACTATTTCTGAGAAATTAATGCGAAGAGAAAGAACAAGGAAAATAAAGTCAGAGAAACAGCTCTGTATACAGCTCCTTTCTTTTTTTTTTAAGGTCCAAATTTAAGAAGCTTAGAAAATAAATAAAGCGTCTCAAAGCACAAAACAGACAAAGCCAAAAGACAAAGACTTTTACCCCCAACCATTTTTCTGGTAATAATACATTGGTCTCAGTTAATATTTTGTACAGAAATTTATCATATCCAAGTATAATATGGGCACGGTTATTTTCTGTTATAATACTGACTTTGTGGTTTTCTAATTTCTATGCAACAATTTGATGTCCAGTTTCATTTTGTCATTATTTTTCGAGCCAGCACTGCCCAACAGAAAATTAAGTATAGTGTTCCAGGCCTCACTATATACTTTAGTTTTACAATCTTTTACAATTTTGTTAACTTATCCAAGAAATCGCCTTGGTATTGAGCTCATATTGATGTATGTCTTCTGGTCAGACAAGACATTTTTAGACTGATGTCAGCAATCTGACAGATATGACACAAAATTAAAAATCAAATCAATTTAAAAAAGTGGTGCTGGAGCTGCTTAGATATGCTACCATGTTCTGAAGGTATGTCAAGGTTTCAGGGTAATGGGAACAAGGGCAGAATGAGAATGGGGGTATGACTTATTTTTTAAATACTCATTTACTTGTAATATATATACCAAGCCTTTGAGAAATGGCTTTTTGAGCATGAGACACATATCAGTATGCCAGTGAAATCTCAGATAGCTTCTTGTAAAGATACAGTATATATCTACTGTTTTGGATAAACCTAAGTCTGCTCCTTGAATTGCTCAGCAATTTGAAACACAACCTGATTCTATATAACTGGCATAATGATAGCATCATCTCTGAACAGACATCCCTCAGCCTTAACTGAAGTGCATGAGAACATCTTCATAATACAGCTTTTTTCTGATGATTGCACTCCTTCTGCAACATTCACAACCAGCTGTGGTGGCATCACTAGTCCTACATGATTTAGGAACTAGTTTGATTAGGAAAAAAGAGCTATTGTATTTTAGTACATGTATGTATGCCTATGGTGCAAGTGTGTATGAATGGTGTTCAGATCTGTAAAAGAACCAGAAGATCCTATGAAAAACAATTTTCTATTTCTGTGCTTATGAAGGAGTATCATTCTTTGACAGTGCTACTCTGAATAAGCTAAGGTCTACTTCAGAGATTCTTCACTCATAAAATCTCACACCATCCTGTACTAAAGACAGACATCATCAAGGAAAACTTTTTGTACAAAAGACTGTATGACTTTAAAAAAATCCCTATAATATAGCATTAACTATCATTTAGCATCTTATCTTTAAAAGAGCAAATTTAATAGACTGACTTAAGAATTCATTAGCCCAATAAAACAGCAAAATGCAGCGTAGCAATCCAGCAATGACTACCAGTTTTTAGTCTGCAGGCAGCCTACAAGCAGAAAATCTGTTACTGAGAGGTACTTTTCCAAGTATATAGTCATGGCAGTTCATAGCTTGATTAAACTAAGAGCTGGTTCCATTTGCTTTTCATTATTCTAGTGAAAACCTTAAGTAAAAAGCATTTACTTGGTTTGTTCCCGAGCATAACTTTTTCTCCTGAACATACTTTTGTTTCTAAAGAACAGAACATCATTTGTAATAATTAGAAAATGAAAATGTTTCCTACATATGTACTTTCCAACACAGATCCAAAGAAAACACTAACATCATAGGCCTGGACTGACTGTTACACAAATAAGGTTCCTCTGTTTAAAGAATAGCACATCAGGGGATCGTAACAGAGCTGTTCAGATGAATTCATTCAGTTTGGTATTTTCTGAATAAGTCATTTGACAAATGGTGTTTTCTCATTCTGAGGACCCATTCAGCCTATGCACTGTCACCCAGGGGCACTGCCTATTGTTTGAAAGTAAAAACAAACATATGTAAGCCACTCTGAAACAATGGACAATATTTAGCATTGGCATAAACATATGCATTGCCCTCTGAAGCCAAAAGTCTTGTACCTTCCGAAATAAGTTTCCTGAGTGCTGCTGCAAAGATGATTTTATATTACCGAAGATGGTATGCTCTTCTTATAGGGAGAAACAGAAAAAGGAGAAAGGCTGCCAGAAAGCTGCTAGGGCTCCTTGGTTCTCTTGTCAATCTCAGCCCTATCAGAGCAGGGAGAACAAATCCTATGCCAACGAAGGACAGAGACATAGCAATGACATCTTTCCTTCTCTCTTGTCTGACCCAAGTATGACCCCATGCTGGAGCAGCAGCAGAACAGGCAGCTCTGTTACAGCTGTCATCAATCTAGGTGTACCTCTGAAGTGAGACAAGAGTTAGAGCTATAATGTTTACGTTGCCTACAGTAAGTATAGCAAAGATGGTTTGCTTTACAGGTTACTATAATATTTATATTCTTGTCTGGTTTTCCTCCTTTTTTGCATATCTTACTATCAGTTTTCTGGGGGCACTCACTCAGCTAAAACTATGACTTTATTATGCACTGTTTAATCATAGGGTGTTAGGAATTACACTAAGCAAATGTAATCGCACTGCAACACAGTGTGAACCCCGGTCACATTGCAGAGACTTCTGAGATTCTAAGCACAAATTCTCATGTAAATCAAAAATATGATTTGTTGGTTACAAACAAGGCAGTTAATGGATTACTCTGACTCACTATGAACACTGTGAAGAAACAAAAAATTCATTAACATGAACCTTTCCCTGAACTGCTAGCAAAAAAGAAAAATATACTCCTGTCACTCTCTGCTTTATATTATGAGTCAACTGGCTGCTTCTAGAACAAGAAAATGTGTTGTGGAAACTTTCATTTGCAGCACTGAGCCTGCCCCAAGTGGTAGCCAACAGTTACCATTTTGTAGCTATCAGCCAGGCCTGTTAGAAATGCATGACATCTATTCTGCATTACAGCATCTTGAGAGAGATCATATGAAAGACACCGTGAGAGATCACAGCATTTTTATATTATGCTGTACTGATCCCTGGCTAAACTGAACCATAGAAATCATGCCTGAAGTGAGTTGGGCGTTGATAGAAAAAGAACCTTAACAGAATCAGGGTGAAAGAAAGTTATATTTCATCATGGAAAGAAGGAAGTTAAAATGAAAGGAGTTGTAACCAAACAGAAAAATAAGATGTAGCAAGTGGTTAAGAAAATAAAATCTGCAGAAACTCAGCTATTTTTCTGTGTTTTCAATTTCATGCTTCCAAAAATCAAAATGTGACACTTAAAAAATAGTTTCCAAAACTGCAGTCATAATGGCATGATGATTAGATATTTATCCAAAACAAACATACATAGGAACTGTGTTTTTTCAGCATTAGGTTGCAAAACAATTGTGCCAAGAAATTAAGAAGAAGGAATCTGAAGACTGTGTCAGCCATGCTGAATGGCTTCAGCTTTAACAGCTACTGCTATTTTTGGTGGACACATAAACATGCCTCCTTTATTACAAAACTACTTTGAAACTGACCTGGAGATCAGAAACAGACTGGGGCTTCTAGGCACTGGGCCACACTGAATAACATCCCAGCTGGGAAATTACATCTGGGGGACCGTTTGTCCCCATGGCCTGTTTTCTCTTCTGTATTTCTCACAGATGGCTGCAGGTTTTGGCTATGTGCTTTGCTATGCTGGTCACAAGTGACATCCCTCAGGAGTAAACAGCATAGTTACACACTCAAGATGATTAAATATGGTGGAAGTACTACTTGTGAATACTTCTTCTGACACAACTGTTGTGTCCTGTGACCACGACTGATTCTCTGTTAAGTGGCAGAGGACATCTGCAACATGCAGGCAGCTTCCCAGGAGGGAAGAAATCTGTGGAGACAAAGTGTATCAAGGCTTTATTTTTAAATATATCCCAGCGCCGGAGAAGAATTGGTGAAACAGCAGGCAGGCAATCTCTTTTTTTCCGAAAGCTTCCAGTCTACACTGAGTGTATTTGCCAAATCTCCTACTTCTCTTGGTAAACTACTGTTTCAGCTTGTTCTAGATTACTGATGTGGCTGTTCTTCTGGATTTTCTCAGGTACTGAGCAGTCCAGCTGGAGTAGTAGCTGCCAGGCAGCCACAAAGCCTGGACACATAAATCACTGCACATGCAGAGTGACAGTGAGCAGGCTTTGCAGAAGTCATCTGGGCACACACAATACTTCTGACACCTACAGAATGTGCTGGATGGGGTTGCACTGCATGTGCTGCGCAAGTGCCCAGTTGCACATACTCAGTAGTTAGAGTGTGTTACATTCACCGCACTGCTCAGATTTCTGTCTGTCAAGGAAATCTGGGACCCTTAGGTTTTTAATGCCAAGCATTGATGGATATGTTAATGCTTGGTTCTCAGGGAGCTTTCCACATCAAGAACAAACTTTGAGCAAAGAACAAGATGCAAGCAAATAGCAAATTCTCTTGCTGTTCTTGTAAGTTATGTTTCTCATGACACAGAACTCAGTGTAATGTTTAAGGGCAGTATACAGCATTTCCATAGGGTGAAACACACGCTTGGGAAATAACGAAGCATCACTGGAAAGACCATGTACCATACCTGTTTTATAATTCCTGAAGACCAGGAATGAGAAAACATTTAAAGGTAACCACCTTTTAGTAGAGGACAATCCTAAAGTGACTGGCTGAGTGCACAACAAATGGACTGCTCTCGGCATTAGAAGGCTGAGCAGCCTCAGTGGTACAAAGCCTGGTGAAACTGTGAATGCAGTTCAAGTAGGCAGCTTTGGAGGTCTCAAAGGTGGGCTATATTGCAATATATTTCACAGTAGAAGTGATATTTTTTGTCTGTTTTAAACAATTACCAACATATCTAATGCTTGCTGCCCTTTATCAACTAAAACAGCAATAAAGCCAAATGTGGAAACCTTTACAGAATTTTCTTTTCAGTCCTTACACAAGTAGAGCTCAAACTGACCTCAGCTAGCATTTTTCTTCAGTGAGGATTTCAAGATTTCAAGTTCCATGGACTTTAAAGGTCTTTGCTGAGAACTGCAATTCATACTCAGCTACCTGAAGAATGAAGTGCTGTGGAATGGTATTATTCTCTGTTCATTAAATCTGCATATTAAATTCATTTATTTAAGGGTTGTTTACATCTCATTTGAAACAGATATGCTGGTGGAATGTAACCTTTCTTCTTGGGCTTTCTCAATCCCTTTTTAAACCAAATCTTGCCATTTTCCTTCTGCACTAGTAATTTCCAGTAAAATTCGCTGAACACATACATCAGATATGTCAGATATGTCTGCGTAAGTACTTGATACTTTCTGGAAGTAAACTGGAACAGTGAATTATACTAATCAGCAGCTATGAAGTCTCAATGTTTAGTTCCATAAAAGAATAAGTATCTCAGAATATTACACTGAAGAATGGAATGCATTACACTCATGACTAAAACAATGTCCAGTAAGCTAATGTCTCTGATTCAGAACATTTCTATTAATATAAAATCTATAGACAATATTCCCAATAGTATTGAGCTTTAAGAAAGCAAGACATTGATTCTGAAGAATTTTGTTTTCATATAGCAAATCATCACAGCATTTTCATTTAATTTAGGTTCTGTGTAAAGCATGGAATTTTTCTTCAGCAGAACAATGTTATCCTTCCTAAGCACATATACTTCTTCAGCAAAAGTTTAAAAACCCCTTTTTGCTCATGCTTGATTTCCCTCAGTTTTTCAGTCCATATAATCATGGCCCAAAATATGCATAACATTTCTAATACCATCCTTCGGATTCTAGTTCTGAACTAACTGATTCTCTTTTCTCAAAAGAGATTTTTTTTTAAAGAGATTCTTCTTTTCTTATTGTCTGTATGTGAAGCTAAAACAATGTACATATACAACATAGCCAACAGAGTGCTCTCAGACCACTTTTGCCTGAAAAACATCACTTCATCTTATTTAGTTTCTAATCTATGTAAAAAGCTTGCTATCAGTTCCCTTCATAAATTTGAGTTGTGCAGGTATAAAGAAAAACCTTGCATCAAATATTCTTCCTCTGGAGTTTAAAAGAGGTCTACTTGACTTATCTCCATGGGTAGGAAGTGTGACCATAACAAAAAATTATATATATAAATATACACACAGAGTCTTGCACATACAGAAAAAGGTGATTATAAATTCAGGTTTCACATTATTTAGGTTCTGATTAGGTTTTACTTCTACTTTGCATTCATAGAAATAGCAGTGTGAGGCACAAGGCAGTGAATCAGAATCAATATTGTCCTTGCACACTGCGATGTCTTGTCCTCACTCTCCCCCAGACCTAACCATTTCAGTGTAGCACTCCATTAACTGTGATACATAAGGAAAATTATTTGAATAATTTGCAAGCAAAGTAAATGAAGACCTTATCAATAATCTTGCTTGGCAATACTAGGACATGCCCTCACTAAAGTTTATAATTGGCCTTGGTATCCTATCATCTTGTGCACTAAAATCAAAGCTTGAAATGAAGCAGAACAGTGCAACATCTCAGCATTCCTGTGGGTATAGCTGCATCATCAACATCATGTGCACATAATCCACCCACCTACCCTTTTTCATTCCGAGAGTGCCTGTTTCCTCACACAGTTATTACTCCCACATGAGTTTGCCCTTCCTCTCTCAGCTTCAGTCATAATGTTAGCTGATTTCTGGACAGACCAAAAACAACAGCTGTTTCCCTTTGGGCATTAAATACCATTTAGTACGCTTTTTCTTTCCTTCAGGAAAAAACTAAATCTAATAGTGGTATAAATAACCCCAAATGAACAGCCATTTGTAGGGATGAACTGGAAATCTTAAATACATATATAGGCAAAATTTTTAGTCATTAAATTATGAATGAATGTATCACTTTAATTTACACCGAAACCATTATTTTTATTTCCCTCAATTCTAAATTGCTGCGTGATCAATGAATTACAAAAGCAGTTGGGCTTTTTTGTTGTTATTTGATGCTTTGTAGTTTGTTCAGATTTAGACTTTTTCTCCTTACTGTCAGAATCCTTTCATATGGAATGTTCTTGGTAATGGTGTAAAACCACCTTGTTGATAACAGCATCCTAGAAATAAAACTCCTGCTAACCCTGATAAGGAGATAAATTTTGACTACAGAGGTTTAGTCTTTGTTTCTCACCATCCAGCTCTATTTTATTTGACAGTAAATTAAATTAATTTTCTCCAACGTGAGTCTGTTTTGCCTGTGATGGTAATTGCTAAGTCATCTCCCCATCTTTATCTCAACACAGGAGCTTTTTCTTTTTAATATCTCTCCCTGTTGTGCTGAGTGAGAGAGCAGCTGGAAAGGCGCCTACCAGTCAGCCAAGGCTGACCCATCACAATGTGCTAGGCACAATCACTCCGTTTTTTGCAAGAAGAAATTCTGTACCTTCACTGTTTTGAAATCAAATACTTGGCTTTCATCATCAAATTTTCTTCACTAAGTCTTTTTCAGTAATACCAAAAGGATCTATAATTCTTATCAAAGACTCTAAGTCTTCGGAAATGATGCAATACAAAAATGCTTGCAGTGGCACAGCATGTTTTATCAGAAGAAAATGAACCATTTTTTTTAGCCAGTGAGATACAGATTTTTAAAGTTCTTAATGTTGGACTAGAAAGGCAAAAATTTATTTGTATATCAGGGCTGACCCACTGTCCACTTCTCCTATGCTGACTACGGAGTTGTCTTTAGTTCCCTGACCTCTCCATTATTTTCGGTTTTACTCATGTTGGTTTTCTGTATTTGTCTTTTAAAGTCTAGTTCTTGGATACATTATCCAGTCATATGTAAACAATTCTTAATAGTTCACTCAAACCAATCCAGACATCTCTACATGATCCAAATCTATACTTTGTTATTCTGCCTTTTGATGGTGCATTTATGCAGTTTATTTATTTTCAAAAAGAAGTGCCCCTTAATGCTTGCACCAAAGGCCTCTCCTTCTTTATTTGTGTCTGAACAGAGGTTTGTGTGATAATGAAATAAACAGGATCACCAAAATGACCTGGCTTAGAAACCCTTCTCTCTTTTTATTTGTCTTTGTTTTGTTTTGGTTTGGTTTTTTAGTGTGAGAAAAAGACAATTTTAATACTACAATAAAATTCACCTTCTTATTTCTAGGAGGTCATTGCAAAATTAAGCATGATGAAAAATCTAAGAGATACTTATTATTTTCCATTAAAATAATTAATAAATTTCTGCATTCTCTGCAGTGCTATTAAACATAAAAGGAGATAGAATCCAGGAATATGTGGTAGAGTAACAAAGAGGCATGCAAGACACAGTGTCTTATTTCTGATATTATACTCACTTAAACTCCAGCTTACATCTAGACATTGCCTTCCTTATTTTTTTTATGCAAGCAATAATGCTAGCAAAAGCCTACCATGAAGATCTTACTGCAAATTTCTTTTGCCAGCCCTAACTTCCTGATGTTTTTGAAACAGTAGTGTAATTGAGAACTGGTTGGAGTATTTTGTGTACTTATTACTGCAAAACACTAATATTTCCAAAGTCAGAATGAAAGGGTATTTATAACATAAAAGTTACAGCCAACTGTTGTCACTGTCTCAGAATATAATCAGACTGCATGAAATGGGATCTACGGCCTCTGTGGTGCATAGTTTTATGCTATTAAGTGTAGCTTGGAAATAATGGAAACTGATATTGATGGGATCTGTTCTTGATTGCGCACAACAAGGCAGCCAGGAATGCTTAAGGAAACCGAAACAACAGTGAAAGTAAATTAAAGATCCAGTTGCATGCCGCAGATGACTCTTATTTCTCCATCCACATTTTCAGTAAAAAAATTGGCAGGTTAGTAACCTTACTTAGTATCTTTAATGGTATTCTGAGTATGTATGCTATGATGAGACAGACAAATAAAAAATTGTTTCAGGCTGCTAAACTATATAAACTAGTATAACTGCATTAGCTAAGATGAATAAGCCAGAAGGTGTCATACTGGATGCAAAAATTTAATTGTTAGAGAGGTGCTAGTAGGTAGATTTACTAACAACTATGATAAAAAGAAGGCTGGAGAGGAGAAAAAGATTAATAAAATGTAGTATTTATAATAACCAGAAGGCGAATTTTCACATGCTGCATAAATGGATACAAAAACACTGAAGGAAGGATTGTACAACATGATCACTCTCAATCCTCAGACATCAGTGTTTAAAAATCATCCACAACTGCATAATCTGCATAGATCAGCATATTGATAGCTATAAAAGGATACAACATGGATGGAATTTCTTGCTTATGCAGTAGTACAGTATAAACTAAATGAAAAGACTATTTTTCCATTTTACTATCAAAAATAAAAAGGTGAGTAATGAAAGTAATTTTCAATTTGAAAGTGCTTTACTTGTAACTGTACTTTAGATACCAAAATAAAACCAAAATGTGTAATTTTGTGCAATTTTTCTCAGAACTATGCAGACATTTCTAGTTTAATTCTTAAAGGAGCTTTTCAATATTCATGTGGACTACAAGCTATTACAATTTCCTCTAGGAGGCATAGAAGCATTGTCAAGTTCAGTGCAATACTACTGATTTGTTACAAACCTGCTTGTTTTGTTCAAGTGATCAGGGTTTTTTTTTAAAGTAAAATATACATATACATATGCACTGAGATTTCTGTATTGTTCATGTTCCCCAAGTACACTTCACTGTTTCACTTCTAATGCTAAAGAACATAACCAAAATCAAATTTTAAAACAGATGCTTTTAATTGCAGCAAAATCCATACTCTACTGCTCTGAAGCTATCAGAAGTTTTGCCTCACTAACTGGGGAAAAGCCACAATGATTCAGACCAAACAAAGGATTTCTTTCAGATTTTGCTGGGATCCATGGAAATAGTCTTGAGAGGCTACTTCTACATCACTTTGTAACATTATTTCTGAAAGCTGCCACAGTAGACTGCAATTCTCAAGGGACTTACAGACCCCACAAGTCTTGTCTCAACATGGCACTGCAAGTGGTACCTTCAGGATGGGCGTGTGTCCCATCACTTCTTGCACTGCATCCCAAGACTTTTCCCTAAGACATTTGCAACAGATATAAGAACAGATATTCTGTGAGTAAGGTGTATGTAAGGTGGCTGCTAGGCTCCTGACTTCAAGCAGCACAGTCCCAGCCCCAGGCACTGAGAAAAATGTGCTTGTGTGCGGCTGCTTATTGCTGGTATTCATTCTGCCTGCTCCAAAATGGATTTCAACTTCAGCAAGAGGAAGAAGTTTGACACTCATTTATGACTTTGGCTATACATCATTTAGGCCAATAAATCTCTTTGTCTTATCACAGATGAGTAGATTAGGAGACAGAAATAAATCAGGATAACGTGGACTTTGAGATGGCAGCAGTGAAAAAGAGGTTTTATCCTGATGTGATGGCTCTTGTTCACACCTGTGCACACACCTGCCCAAAAGCTGCAGGCATTATTCACCTTGGAGATGCTTCCTGTTACTTGGAGGACAACACGCATTGTTCTCCACAGTAGGTTTCATCTGCTTTTCAAAGTTTACTGGAGGAAAAAGCCTACTTGGGAGGATTTAAGTGAGCTTACATGGACACTGGAGAGACCCATAGTTGCAAGGTGGACATTGAAATTCTTCTTGGATGGGACAATCTGTGGATATCCATGCACAAGTTCTTTACTGACATTTATGTTATGGCCAGTCTGAAGGAGACAAATGAGTGTACTGAGAGAAGGCAGACAGATTCAAGTGTCACTTCCTATAGAAATAACCCAGTGTTCAGAACACTGCTGCAGCAGAACTCGGCAGCTGATGTCCCTGGTTCTGGATCCCTTTCAAACATCCTTCGTGCTGTGGTTTACAAACACATTGCCAACATGTCTGAGGCTTTCTGCACAGCTGACTTAACTTTAAATATACTCCATAATATATCTGAGGGACTTGTGGTGTACCCAAAGGTGACTGGGAGGGGAATCTGGCAGTAGCTACCATTCATGACCACAGAGAATATAATCATGGCTGTGGTGAAAGTACAGAGCACTTGTCAAAAATGCCTTGAGATTTTCGTCCTTTCCCAGAAGTCAACTGCTGTTGTAAGACAAGAAGTGATGATAATGACTTCATTGTCCGTGTCTGTGCTGGTGCCACCCAAAAAGGAAGGAGACAGAAACTGAGAACAAGGTCTACACCACTGGACATGGATGCCAGATTACTTCTAAATCTAGTCACACACAGCCTGTATCTGGAAGCTTGAAGACACTTGGTTCACCTGAATGTATGCATACAGGAGGACAATGGACCTGATCTCCAAGGACTTCAGGGACAGAGGAAAAAACTGTGTTTCACATCTGACAGAAAGCCTGGATAGACAACTTTTAGGAAAGAAGCTATAGGCTTGCAATCAATAGAACTCAGAAATCAACTAGCAAAATATCAAAGGCTGCTAGGATGATGACATAAGACCCAGCTTGGGGTTGAGTGTATCTATAGGTGATTTTTGACATTAAAAAAATCTGAAAATGAAAACAAGCATATGCTGTTGGGGCCCTAAAGCAAAGAATGGTCAAAATCTCCCCCAGCCTGGTGCACTCCTCAGAATTGCTTTAATTAATCTGTACAAAGGAAGTGCAGAGGGGTAATTCAACAATGAAATCTTCTTTTCTCAGAAGCTATAAAAATTTATAGATAATCATATGTAAACATTTATAGATAAATCCATAGATATCACAGTTTGAAATTATGGTTTTGGATCCTTTTATCCCAAAATAAAATTCAGAAAATCCAATGTTAATACCTCAACTTCTCCTTTTGATAAATTTCAGACATCTTGTCACGAAAAGAAGGAAGCTGTTTTTCACATTATGGCATTTAAAATAATCAAAACTGGTACATAAAATTATTACTTCTATCATCAGCTAACAATTTACCTTATTGGAAATATTAGTAATGCATTGACTCTTTTCTTTTAGAAACTACAGTCTCTTCCTATATCCTCTGAATGCTGTGATTTCATCAGCTAAAAGGTAAAATGAAGCTAAAATGTACTCACTTATTTTATTTCCCACTTCATTTAATTTTTCTCCAAGGCATTTAGCTTCAGCAAACCTGTCAATGCAAGTAGAAAGACACAGAATTATTCTAAAGAATAACTAGTTAAACTAGTTGTCCACAATAAAATACAGAGTTACTCAGGAGTACTTTTTGATTAGTAGGTAGAACTAGTTGGAAATAATTTTCCATTGGAAAGGATTGACAGGTCTAAAAGAAATCTTTTTTGAAAGAAACCATGCAAAAATGGGTGTAATAGACAGAAGAAACAAATTTGACTTTCTAAATTTTAAAAACTATGTATGTCAATTCAAACAACTGGATTATCTTAAAAATTCATATTGCACTACAATATTAATTTTAATATGCTACATTACCTGCAATGTTTTATAGCTGTATAAAAGTAAAAGGAAAAAATTCAAAGTCAAAACAAAATGTTTGAAACTATTAGCACTTCTGCTAACTAGTATCTTCAAATTTCAGCCTGTAATTTGCATATTGCTGAAGATTGCTGTTTGTTCTGTGTGAAATGTACATCCTCATCACTAAGAAACCTCTCTAACAGAAATATAAGAAGCTATGAAAAAATAAATTATTCTGTTCTTTTACAGGTAGTCCTTATGTGAATGCAAACTTTCACATGATATTCAGCTACTGCTCAAATACTGACAAAAGACAAAGCTAGCTGCATGTAGAAAGCAAGAAGCAGGCTTAGAAGGATGTAAACAAATCAATCAGGCTTTGGAAACTTCCTTTTTGTAGTATGCAAATAGCTTGACCTCAAATAAAAAATGGAAATGACTTCTTAAAAAAAAAAAGTAAAATTCCCACAAGGTATGTTTCTAAATTAATTCACTGACCACTTTCTCATTATATTCAAATAAGCAAATTTTCCCATGAAATGTAAAATACTCTAATGATCAGAAGTTTCGTTATTAGCTTGGAACATGATGTTGTAGTGATGCTCACCTCAGTGTCATTACCCATTCTGCTTACTGTATGTCTTGCTCCTTAGGAAATGTGTCATAGCCAAGTATAACCAAACAGCTTCCTACAGAGCCTTACACACCCACTTATATTTCAGTTTTCTGATATTTTACAGCAGTTGCTGTCATAATTATTAACTCAGTACTACATAAAACCATTTAGACAAATAGCATACATATCAGGCTTTCAAATGTTCTGCTGTAAAAATAATGACAGTCAATTCAATATACAATGGCAAAGTCTGAAGAATCTCTGAGAGAACTGAAGCTTATCCAAGGAAATAGCCAATGTAATATTCTAAACAGTAATAGTTTAAAATGTAGAAGGATTATTTGCTGCATTGTCGAATTTGTTGTTGGACATCAGGCTTGACATGAAATACTGAATTGTTACTTGGATGTGTACAAGTTGAACCTTGCTGAATGTGCAGGAAGAAATGTAATACTTAATTGTTCAGCAAGCCTTCAGCCGATCTGGAAGAGACTTAGTCTAGCCAAAGTAACTGAGGAAATCCACAAATTCTATTTCTGTCTAACTCGATGGCAAAACAGAGTCAAGAAATATGACTTTCCTCTGGGAAGGCGGAGTCTGGAAGATTGCCCCTTATCAATTAGTCGATTTCCTTGTAAAACTAGAACAAGTTAGAATTTCAGATGCCTGCATTCATATCTGCTCACAAATATTTGCTTTCAAGGCTGAAATCAACATGGCTAAATGGCTGAAGCTGGAGGGTTCCTCAGCACTTTCTGTTTCTTATATAAAAAAGGCAGAAGCCTTTAAAGCATCTGTGAGACTTTTATATAGCCTTTTTCCACTGGTGTTGACTTAGAGCACCCAAGTAGGCCTTGAAGATTGTATAAAGATCAAAGGTAAACACCCCAAAGTACCTCTCTCTTTCTTTTCATCAGCTCCCATAAGCCAAATACTAAGTTCATCAATTACTTAGTAATTCCTGAGTCTAATCTCCTGTTGACTATTGACTCTGATTTATGTTTACAGAGAGGTTTAGCTGGACAAGTTGAAGCCACCTACCTAATGAGCCCTTATTCATGGGCTACTGCCAATAGTTGAATGGGCCATGCATCTGTTTCTTAAACACCACAGTTTATAAACTGGCACAATAACATAAACTGAAATTTGGCATCAATTTATGACAGTACAACAAACTCCATCTGTGACTATGAATCATAGTCCAAGAAAATAACGCAAATAAAGACACAAGATTTGACTCTAATATTGAAAGGGAGTTACTGATACTCCTCTAGTAAAAGGGTGATATTATCTAGCATAAAGGTGATATTTCTACAAATAGTGACATGTGAACAATTATACTGTTAGCTGAAAAGAGTTCATGTGTGTCCTACATGGACCACTCTGTAGAAAGGCTGAAGTTGCCAAATCATGGCTTCTATTACCTACAAGATAAATATTCCATGATGAAACTCCAAAGTTATTTTCGCTGCTAGTTTTAGTGGAACAAGTATGTTTGTAAAGATTTCACTCTTTGAATGCAAATGTCAGCAATTAAAAACCAAACATTTTGAAAAACAAATCTCTAACTCATAATGTAAATCAAGACAAACTCTGAGGCTGTCTAATGAGAGAATGGAAACATTTAGTGAATCAAATGAACATTCATTCATTTTTAATTATTAGAAATTACAAGAAGTGACCTAAGTAAAACTCATCCTTTCCATGGAACTCAACCATACATGCTGAAAAAACAGGTTAGCCGGTAACCAGCTGAAAGAATGCAAGGAAAGAAGAAAGTGAAAAAAAGCAGTGGAGAACAACTAAACAGAAACTAGACTTGCATACATCTAAGCTCAGTAGAATATCACTACTGGAAATATTGACTAAGATGGGATTTAAAAGCTTCATGCAATATGCAATATTACATTGGAGTGGCTCAGCTAGGAAGATTTCTTGGTAGTATATTTCACCAGAAGATGAGATGTATTTTTTTGCTCCTCAGAGAAACAATTCTAAAAGAACATGGTTGTATTGAGAAACAGAATATTATTAAGTACTCTGCAAGTGAAGCATCCGAAGTCCAAACTGCAGAAATCTGATTCTGCATCAGCGAGATCATCCAGCGAGATCTGGACAGGCTGGAGA
>NW_010170182.1:43871-73223 GCF_000695765.1 Mesitornis unicolor | reverse complement strand
AATATTTGGAGAACTTTCTGTTCATGGAATGAATATCATGCCAGGACAAGGTAGAAAATAGGAAAAGTTGCTCTAGTTAGAGAACAGTTGGGAGATCAATGGGTAACTGCAGGTCATACTATTTAATGTATGTTTTTCACTTTTCGTGTCTGAGCCCTTGTTAGAGTGAATGATGTGTTTATTTGGAAATGATCAAGAAAATAAAGGGCAGCCTGCTCAGTAGAAGGTTCTGTTGGTTTTTCAAGTCCCTGCAGCTTCAGGGTGCTGGGGGTGAGGTGGATGCTGTCTGCACGCTGCCTTTGCCCACTGGTTCAAGGAGTCATGCAGCTCCGCGTTCTGGGCAGGACCTCTTCGCTCTGCAGCCTGTCGCTGGCATTTCTCCGTCGCTTTCCACAGCTGAAGAGGCCAGCTACAGGTTGCAGTACCTGCCACAAGATTTGTGGATCCTAAGTCTTTGAAAAACACGCCAAGCTATTGCTGTGTATTTCATGTGTCTGTTTGCCAGCTGCCTTAAACAGCAAAAGGTGATCACCAGTAATAAGTCATATCATTAATTCCCATGTGTGTGAAAAGACAAACATGAATCATTCCTATTTAGAAGATTAATGTAGTTAAATGTAGCTTTAAAGTATTTAACATTTTTCTACCTATTTTGAGACAAATCTTCTAGCCTAGTAAAAGCCTTGCATCTGTATAGTTCTTGCCTTTTTAAAGTAGGCTAACTGGTTTAAATGTTGGCATTTGGGGAATCTTGAGACTGTGCTTGTACCCTATTTACAGGATGTAGATGAATTTTGGATGAATCAGATACATCAGGAAAGTAATCTCTTATGATATTAATTGGAGGCAGAAAGGATAATGACATGTCAAAGTTTAACCTCTGCACAAAAGAGATTTCTTTGTAGTCCTTGTCAGTTTAAGGTTGAGTGCCTGAGCATCAGCATTCATGTAACTTTTACACATTTCTGTCCTAACTGATGTGAATGGGTTTGTGTCATATAAATGTGTAATTCTGGTTTTGAATCTCAGTAAACTCATGATCTTGATGTTGCCATATTTTCAGGAGGTTCTGCATTTAATTCTCTGATATTTTAAAGGTATCGGCTATTGCTAGTTTTGTGTACGTCTTCAGCTTTCTTTGAACATCACTTTTGACTTATGCTGCAAAGAAGGTAAATGGGAACAATATTTTCCAGTCTTTTGCATACTGTATGCAAATAGTTCTTAGCTCTTTCCTCATATAGAAAGTTCTACATGTTCTCTCCGCTCTGTTTTCCATCTTTATTTCTGCTCTAATTCTTTTCTTACGTTGTTCCTGGACTGAATACAGTATTTTAAATGAGATATACTGTGAGGTACTGTTTTAGCCATTCTTTTTCTTGTTATTTGTCTTAATGTGTTGTTTTGATTTTTCTGATCAGCAGTGAACATGGAGCACCAGCCCTCTACACTGGCTGGCTGCAGTAAGACCCGTTTCCCTTTCTGGAGCCTTTATGGTTCATGTGGAAGAGAGAGATGCATATGCGTGGTTTTACTTCCTGGTTAGTAGACTCTAAACATAGGGTTTTGTTTTGGATTGCACTATGAGCGATGCTCATAATCCTTCCTCCAGGTCGGAACTGCCATCAGATTCAGAGCCATCCTGCCAGGTAATGGGGTGGTAGGCGATTCGGATGCCTCAAACAGGGAAGTGGCTGCAGGCATCCATCACCAAACAGCTGTGGGAACGTGCTGCTCTCTCTTCTGTATTTGGAACCACTCTTAAACAGCTGTGGATTTCTGTAATCCATCTGTGTATATGTGCAGAGCCTCTGCATGCGTGTGGGTGTGCATACACTACATGCATAGATTGATATAGGTCATAGCTATAAAATTTCCTGTTTAACTATTCACTTAGAAAACTGATTTAATCAGCTTCTCTGTTTTTAAATGGACTTGGATAAGTAATCATCTGCCCTTTGTATGTTCTGTGGCCTGCAGGAGATTTCAGAGTGCCAGTGTGTTCATCTTTACAGTACATGTCAGTCTTCAGTGCAACCAATCCCTTTAAAGGTGAAGGCATAAGGTTTTAGTGTTATTAATGACTCATTTCATCTAGTTAACGATCTTTTCAAGTATTTAATCTTCTTTGAGATTTACTTAGTGTCAGATAAAGATCTTATTTAAGCTAAGTATTGTGAAATAATAGACATCTTTATTTTATTTTATTTTAATACAATCAGGATAAATGAATCCAGTAGAGAGTCTGATGTTTAATAGGTGCAGTTCTTTGCAGCATCGCACATATAAAGTCAAGGTAATTTCTTTGAACACTCACATTTTAACAGATGTGTTCATTTTCTCCATATGTTATAATAAAATAAGGATTTGCTTAGAAAGTATTGACACACACTCTGAACAGTCTTCGCAAACATGCTGTTGTATTCCTTACACAGTATTGGCCATGGCTATTATTTAACATTAAATAAATGTGTGCATTAAATTGCTTTAAAGCACATATATGTATAAACAAAATCAGTTATTGTCAGAAAGTGATGGTTTTTTGCTTTCTTGTTTACTGACGCCTAGACAAAAGAATGCTGCATCTTCAAAACAACATCTGTCAAACTGATTTTCATCAGATTAAGTATATCCTCAAAGCAACCATCACAGCTTACAAAATACTGGAAATGTAGGTTGTGCTTTGCATAAAGCACCAATAGAATTTAAAGCACTTGAAAGTGTTTTACAAATGTAGTCATGATAGCCTGTGTACATTCTCCATTTTAGTTTCTATTTTTGGTAGGTCCTTGGGAAAGTTAGTGAGTGATGTTGCAACACTGCGATCCCAGAGTGCAATTACACAGTGATGGTCCTGGCAGCCAGTCTGGCTCTGCAAAAGCCAATGGTTTGAGAGTCTGGCAGTAGAGCTGAATGTATTTGCGAAGAAGTTCATCTGTAGAAAAATTTCTCTCATTAAGAATGAAATTAAAGTGTGAATCGGTGAGTGATAATCAAGGTCTTTCTCCGTTCCGTTGAATTCTTTGTTAGTATGAATGCGTGATTAGAAATGCTCTGGCCTGGTTTTGTAGATCATCAAAGATAACTGATAATTTTTAAAGATTTTTTCTGGGACAGTGTAATCTGGTAAAATTGGGGATGAAACAGTGGCTTTAACATAGAACATAAATACAGACACACTCAGTCAGTCATGTTTCTGGCCAGCTTTCTGTCTTTTTCCCTGCTAGGGAATAATTAATGCATGAAAATGAACTTCCCAATAGACTGATGAGTCTTCCGTAGGAGCGAAGCATTTTGCCTTTGTAGTCAGTTAAGTAGAGAGGTGAAGCCCCATTACAGTGCGTGCCCACGGCTGAGTGTGGAAGCTCCGGTCAGCCAGTAATGAACGCCAGGATTTCTGTAGAAGATATTTGTGGATGGAGGGTAGAGGTGCTTGAGCTGGAAGCCAGGTCAGCATTCCCATTGGTTCTTCCATTTAAAAGTTGGAATGCTAGCAGAAAGCAAGGAGAGTCCAGGCAAAAATCTATGGAGCGGACTTCCATAAATCCAGAGGTGAAAGTCAAGGACAAATCTGTTCCATAGGCATCTGGGCATAGATACATTTTTGCAACTCTGATTTCTCATTAAGTTGTTACTGATGCATCACTGAATTGCCCTGTGCTACCCTAAAATCTTCCACATTAACCTTAGATGAGTTAGTCTGAGGCATTTTAGTACCTACCACACACCTGTGGGATAGTCCTAATTACCGTCCTGTTCGTAAGACAGTGCAACTGAAGGCAGTCCTAGAACCAACTGCATGCAAACAAGGCTAAATATGTTATATCGTGGTAGAGCTCAAGATAAATGCTTTAAATCTGAAGGATACAGTTTTTACCAGGAAAACTATATTGCTGATTTTTGTCTTCTTTTATAAAGATAGGCTAGCTTCTTCTGTGGTACTACCTGAAACATAAACCTCAGACTGGATTTTTAGCCTAACTGATTCTGAAAATGAGCCTTACAGGATCTTCAGCCTAATTCCGTAGACAAAACAGCATGCAACTAAGTACAAGCAAGTACCAAAGTGTACCAAATATTCTAACTTTATCCAGCTTTATTGTTTACCCAGGGAGCTTGGCACTTAAAAGATCAGGCCCTGTGAATATTAATAGCATGACATTTTGAACAGGAGACCAGTGTTTCTGTGAAGACTTTTACAATTTGCAGTGGGAAAAGCTGTGTTTGAAACAGCCATTATGCTAGAGTTTCCTTCTGGTTGTCATTTTTGGCCAAACCTATGGAGCATTTAACTTGTTTTTAAAGCAAGAAGTATGGAACAAACAGCAGATAATACAGTCTGGTAGTAGGCAGACAAGCCGTAGCACGTTCAGCAAATACAGACTTTTTTTGGAAAATGCTAATTTGAACTTCATGCATCATCCAAGCAAGTGAACACTGAAAGGTCATAGTTAGAATAGAAGGAAAAAATCTGTTTGATTTGAATTTCTCACTATCCAATACTGTTAATAATGCAATGTCAAACAAATAACTGTTTCTCTGAGTGTGGCTAAATCCAGATTCCATGTATAGGCAAAGAAGAACTTGCCACATGTATTTTTTCCATTTGCTGTTCATTTCCTTTATAATGTCATGGTGTTAGTTTATGAATGGTACCTTGAGCCGCTGCAGTACATCTGTGTTTTCTCAGTTATTTCTGAGTTTGTTAGTCAGCATTCAGGAAATCCCATGCAGACTGCAACATACTAATTGACTCAGTACAATTAGGATAAAATGAAAGTGTTTTGCTATTGATCTTTGCTTGTTATTAGTTTATTCTAACAGAAAATTAGATTGGAGAAGTCTAACACAGTATAAAAATATTCCTTGTCATTCCAGGAAATATCACTGGTACTTCTAAATACAGGTATTTTGAAGCAGAACTTCCTTCCTTTCTCCTTTTTTCTAATTCTCTTTCTGACTCTCAAAAAATTTCTTGAAGGGTTGATGAGCCTTGTTAAATAACTCAGGGTGGTCAGAGGCTGTGTAGCAATAACGTAACTTAAACAGGGCTCAGGCAATATTTATTAGACCGTTATGTCAAGGTCTGATACTGTGCTGCTTGTGACCTTAGCTTCACATAACATCATAGTAATAAATCTTTACAAGCTGTGAGTTGTAAAGTGCATCATAATAATCAGCATAATTCCTCTAATAAATCATTTGATTTGTGTTTGCTTTGTGTTGTTCCAACCCTGTGCGCCATAACATCACAGGGTAGGAACCCTTCTCGTGGTCCAGGTTAACAAACCACCTGCTCCAAACCCTCGGTTATGGACATGCTCAGAGGGAGGCACAGGTTTACCTCTGTGCTCTCCTTCCCTTTGCGTTGCCTTAGGTTACGTGGTTTTCTTATGGAAGTATTGCCTTTATTGTGGTGATTTCTTGAGCTCCTGGTCTCAATCCTTCTGCAGACTCCATGCAGATGTATGGTTTCAGTTGCCCAGGAGACCACTGAAGCTGCTGAGTATTTATAATTTGAATGCTGTGGCAATGCCCACAAGCAGGGGTGAGCTGTTAGACACGGCTGTGCTTTGGCCTCCATGTAGAGGTGGTCAGTTTGGTAGATTGGTGGCCCAGGGAAGCTTATCCCTCATGGAGGTCTGCAAATGGAAAAGCTGGGCAGGCTTTGCTTTATGTTTTTTAACATTTGCTTTATTGCAGGCATGATTTTCCTTCTATGTAATAGAGTAGATTGAAAATCTATGATTTAAAGTACTGGGTGTTGTTTTCTCTGAGACTCAGAGTCTTAATCCATTTGATTGACAGATATAAACTTGAGTTTTATTTTATTCTCAATCACAGCAGTAAGTTTAGTTCAACTACAGTTTTCATTGTTGCAATACAAATATACTAAGCCTAAAGTACTGCTGGCAGCTTATATATAAAATTTGAGGATTAAGGAAACCAATGCAAACAAACAAAGACTCTCGGCTTTAAGTGAGGAACAGTGTGTTGTTGGACTAGCCTTTTACTGCTGTCACATTTAATGTGAAGTAATAACAGCCGAAACCTACAGGTCTCTTCGTGGCTACAGTAAGCAGTTGTAAGGCAGTAGTCATTTGAAGAGGAAATTTGTCTTGTCTATTTGAAACATTCATTAATTGCTGAAAATGCCACTTCACACACACCCCCCCCCTTTTTTCATTGTATGTGTGATGTACTTTCCATTTTTACCTTCTAAATAATTTGTACTAATAATCCCTCTTATTTTTTTCAGCCCGCCTAAACCAACGGTGTTCATCTCTGGTGTCATTGCTAGGGTAAGATTACCATTAAATGTCTTTCAGTCATAGAAAAATAATTGTAGGCTTTTCAGAATTATCACTGATCAGAGCAAAATTAATCTTTTTCATTCTCCTTCCTTTTTATGAGAAGAGGCTTTATGTGTTGTGTATCTGTGTAAGTCCCTTTGAGCGTTCTTTTTGGTTTTATGTGAAATTGAAATTATTTATTGAAATTACTTCCGCCGTTTTGCTTTGAATTTTAGCACTTTAAGTTTATTGGATCTTCTTTCCACATCTAAGTAGATATTACTGCATTCATTTTCTTTGAAAGTTGTTGCATGTAAGTCTGCTGCTATAGCTTGATCTGTGACGAGGAGCAACACTCCTGCCTGTAAAGACACCTGTTTGAAGATACGTGTTTCATCTACCATATGTGCCTTGAGGTACTTGGGATTCAAGGCGTTATTCTCTGGATTTTAACAGTGGGCAGAACCTGGAAATCTGTAAGCCAAATCATTAGTATCAACTAGCCATTAATAGATGATCAGTAATTTGTGTCTCCTGTGTTGTGACAAGGTTTTTATTATGCCTTTACGTGATGGGTACCTTTATCACGATGGCCTTGCATCACTGGGGTGTGTAGTGGGGTCATTCACCTGTAAGATGCTGTGGTTGTGTCAGATCACGTAGGTGGAAAGAGCGAAGTGATGCAATTTTCCCCAGCCCATAGGGGTAGTAGACAGGTACTGCTGTATTTCCTGGACCCCCGTCTGCACCAAGGTGGACATCTGTTAAGGCATTTAGATGCCTAATGACTTCTAATTATTGCATTAATGTTTAATAATTTTGATAGCACTTTAACAATTGAAATTTCTTTATGAGTGTCTTAAGAAATCTCAGACATAAAACACACACACAGGGCAGGGCCCCAGTTTAGTAGGCATACAAAAGATTCAAAATGGAAAGAAAGTGTTTTCTTAATTTTGTAACTCAACTGCTCTTTAACTTACTAGTTACTTGATAGGGTGCTGTATTTATCCTCTGTAAGCTGTCAGCTACAGCTTTATTTAATAACTTATGAAAATAAAAATTGTTCTATCATTTTCTCAGACTTTGTAGCTCCTAAACATTTATCAAAATTTCTTCTCTATGTAATAATTAAAACCTAGCAATGTTTTTTTAAACCTAGAGTAATTTTTCTATTATATTTTCAAGTTTCCTGGTATACAATAGGTTTTATCAGTGCCAAGTGGAGGTTTATATACTGTGATCTGTTCTGTTTAATGTCTTTATCATACAGAAGGCTCCTCATCAGGTTTGTGCATGGCACATAATTAACAGAACAGTTAACAGGTTTGAGGGCAAGGCAACTACATTTGTCCCAGTTTCTAAAGAATAAAGTTGTGGCGCTATTAGTAACCCCTGTTACTAAGCACTGGTAGTAATTGTTTCCCATTACTTTTTGAAAACCTCAAGACACTGACCCCAGAAATGACCATTGTAAATAGGTGGTGTAAGGGTTACACCTGAACTGAGCCTGCCCAAGAGGAGCGTGTGAGAACTAACACTAGCAGACCCAATTAAAAGAGCAGGTTAAACTCAAGAGCCAGCCACTCCTAAAATTTGAGTCAGAAGTAGTTTTAGATCCTGCCTTTCTTTCTACAGAACCAGCATTCCTACAGTAGGTTTTCTTGTGCAGGAAGTTTTTCACACTGCCTCACCTTTATTTGTAAAATAGTCTCATCTTCCTGCTTGCTCTGTGAAAACCAAATAGGTCAAGTAGAACTGACCATACAGCTAAAAAGCACTGGAGATAGGAATGTGGGGGGGGTTTTACCCCTTGGGTCACTTTAAGATACTGCACTCTTGGATGTTGTGTGTACTTGGAAGAAGTGAAACTTGCCTAAGTGAAATTTCCAAGTTGGCTAAAGGAATGGCAAGATAAGATGTGTACAGGGGGACTTCAGAGTAACATGCAACACTGTTTTCCATCTCTTCACATTTTTGAAAACCTATATGCACTTGAACTGGAAAGTACGCTTTTAAGATGTCTTACATTTATCCTGGTGTGTTCTTCAAACAGGGCGATAAGGACTTCCCTCCGGCTGCAGCTCAGGTGGCTCATCAGAAACCACATCCTTCTGTGGAAAAGCTTCCTCACCCGCAGCATGTCAAACAGCACATCCACCAGCCTCGCAAGTGAGCTCTCCGTCAAGATCTCAGCCAAAATGCCATCAATAAATAGATTTTCAAGAGAAGATGAAAACGCTCTAGGATTCGCACTGTCAAATCAGTAAAATTGACCTCTAAAATAATATGCTATTTCTTTTAATTCCCAAGGGTTAATAAGAATGAAGACATTGTTCAGTTGTTATCCCCCATGGAAAATTCTCTGTTATTAAGTATTTGCTGATCAAGAGTGGGTTTTTTGTAAGATTTTCTTCTTGCCAAGATAAAACTTTAGTATGAATAATATGATTAACGAGCTTAGAACTTGTACTTTTAGTTGTGGCGTAGTAAGAGCAGATAGTTGATGTAGTTTTAATGCTAAGCCAGTAAGGAAGAATAGCCCTTTTGTACTGGTACCTTTACTGTCTGGAGGGAGTCTGTGTGTGTTGAGATGGAAATCAGTGGTTGTCTGAATTATGTAGAGCCCTTGCAGTCTTCAGTATCCTACAGTGATACACCCTAGTAGCTGTGCTGTTTTCAATTGGTGAGTTGATAAAAGTGCCCCAAAACACTCAAATGGGCAGAAATCCAGCTCAATCTTTACACTCCTTTACTCAGTCTTGCTGAGGTTCTTCCCTTTGAAGGTCTGTGGGTATGGGGAGGGGAGGGAAATCAGAGTCATAAGAACACTGCTGTTGTAGGCATCTGATTTCTGATCTCATGGGTCTCACTAGGGGCTGTATTTTTATGAGGTGTTGATTTCTCAATTCCAGTAGCAAGCTGAAGGAGCTCAGGACCCTCCAGAATTGAACTGGCAAAAAAGCTCTTTTCTTTTTTTAACTTACAGTTTGAGATCACTGTTTGAAATTAAGAGATACCATTAGTAAATGCATTTAACTTTATGACCTAACCTCTGTTGCACATCATATTTTTTCCTAGTCTTCTTGTGAATAAGAACAGTAGTGATATGAGGGAATAAAAACGTTAGTTTTCAAATAGAGCAGTCGGATTAGTTTTGGCCACATAATTAAATCTTTTGATTGGACAGGTCAAAATCACTTAGCTCAATTGTTTTCCTTCTGCCACTCATCCCTGTAAAACTCAGGGAAAAATTTATTTTAAACATTCCACCTGCATTTTAAACTTCTGTTTTTAACTGACTATAAATTCAGTACAGCCTTTTAGTTTCTTCTAGGTTTATAAACCTTCTAATAATGTTCAAAAAAGTGAGTCCCGGAGCTAGTGCTCCAAGCATTCACCTGGCAAATCAGTGAAAGCCTGTGATCACTTGAGGCTTTACTAGTTCATTTATGTTTAAAATTACATAGTGTAGAAAACAAGTGAGGAGAGTTTTAAAAACACTATTTTTAAAAATTTCTGCAGACAAAATAATTATTCCTTGTGTAGCTGATTCAAAACAACAACAGCAAAATCGTGTGAAATATGGCCCATTTCAGAAGTGGAATAACTCACTTCATGTGGTTGAGAGGGACCTGCCATTTCCATTTCTTCATAGGCTTGAAATGGAAATGATGTTTTGCAAAGGATATGCATGGATATATTTATTCTACACCCAAGGAAGGATGTACAATCTGTACATGCAGTCCTTATTTTCAGTTTAATTGGATAACCGTACTTGCCTTAAGGAATGAGCATTGTTTATAAGAATTATTCTGGTTTAGAATATGCATAATTTGTAAAATATGCTCTCTGTGTCTAATGTCGGTACGTCTGAGGCCTTGTTCATAGCCACCCATGAGTGTCCAGGTGATTCATACACGAGTAACTCACTCGTAAGGGTAACGTTATTGAGCCTCATGGATATCTGCAGGAGGTAATTTGCTGGCAGGAATGTTTGCAGGCTCAGGACAGAAAGCGGAGGCATCTTGTTGATGGTGCAGTCAGTAGCTGTCACTGTGCTGCATCAGCGATGAAGCAGATCATCGCTTGGTACTGGTAGCTGCTGGCTTCAGCGTGAGATGGATAGTGGTCTGGTGCCTGCATCCGAACTAGTGTCTAGACTCCAGCTGTAGTCAAGACAGTCAGTAGAGTTTAGCTATGGCATCTTTGATCAAATTTAAGGGTCTTTCAGGAGGAGCTGGATCACTCACCCCTCCATTGACTGCAGTGGAGGACTGAATGTACCTCAGTGCAGAAGCATATGGTTAAGTGGGGCTGGGTACCTCTACTCTGTGTCTAGTAATAGCTGCTAGAGATGCGTATTTCTGTCTTCTGAAAGCAACACCACATTTCCATTCCAATTCCAATTCCTAAAATTTAGGAACATGGATATGTTTGAATTATGAACTACTGCTCCTGGTTGTTAATGCAATACATTCAGCATACATATAGACAATGCCTGAGTTTTGTCTTTTGTCCAGTGGAGTATGACTCTCAAGATAGCTTTAGCAGCTTTTAGAGTGCAGGAATTCCTATATGGTTAGAAAATGTCTCTGTTCAAAAATACATTGTATATCGTTGAAAGGTATCCATGTTTATACATAGGTGTCCTTATCAAAGCATTACCTTGCCCAAAATAAAGAATCATAACTGGTGATCTGGATTGCCTACTGATGGTTATTGGTACTTCTAAAATATGTTACAATAACGTATAAGCATAGGAGATGTTCAGATGTTACCTTGAAATGATTGCAAAATAAATTTTCTGTAATTGTCGATGTGGCAACAATAAAGCATGAAGTTGTTATACTGGGCTCTCTTTTCTGTAAGTACAGTGTAAATCAGCAGGGTGCGGTTTTGTGAAGTTTATGGGATTTTATTACAGAATGCTGCATGACTAATCACCATTTTATAGATTGTGAAATTTATTAGGAAGTTTTATTACACGGCAGATGAGCTGTTTTGGATAGTCCAGTCCCATTTAAAATAAAAACTAGATGCTACCAGCTAGAATGGGAATTGCTGTTTTCCACTATGAAATTGAAGATCCTCACTTGATCTTTGTGAAGCCATAGAATCTAAGCCTGATAATAGTATGGTAAAGGAAATGGAATTTAAAATTTTCCATTGCTTTTCAAGTTCTAATCTTTCAGAAAAATTAAGTATTGTAATCAGAAGAGATGGCAAGCTTCTCATAAAACTGCAGTTAACTACATTGTGCATGCCATAACACGAGTGACTCACAAAAGAGTTTGGAGAAAAGGCTGCGGTGTTTCTGGAAGCTTCCTGAGACTTTAGGCTTCCTGTATTTAGTGTATGTGTAGTGTGTATCTAAGGCAACAAATACATGTGATACAGTGCAGATATGATAGATTACTGCCCTGGGACTACTGCAGTGTTACATCCTGCACTCACATGAGAGTGATTGCACTCACATAATGATGAGTTATGTTACTCAGAAAATGTTCGTCTTCCATTAAAATTTGGGGAAAATGCATGTGAATGACACCTGACATGCTGTTGATTGAGTTGTCCATAATTATTCCGAGTTTCAACAGTGTGGTTTATCCTTTTGTCATCAGGTACCTTGAAACATAAGTCTTGTACTTTTTCCCATGGTAGTATAACTATCACATGCTCCTGGCTGTTTAGTGAAAATATTCACAGCAATCCGATTCATACACGGAAGAAGGGGATGGATTGGACATAACACTTTTGTCCCTTTGGAATAACTTTATTCAGAATACTCAGCTTCTTCACAGAGGAGAGAGGTGTGGGGTTTATAAACCACTTCTCATGTCCCCTTCAGATTTGGGTATATCAAGTTTAAAATGAGATTTAAGTCTAGGCCAATGCCTTTAGCTATAGGATTAAGATATGTTAATTGCATTTTAGAAAATGTGGGTACAGTTACTTTTACAGCAGGAAGAGATGTTGCTGGTCACATGCTGCACTGATGTCAAGAGTTAATAAGATAAATCTCTGTTTTAGTTGAATTTCTTTGTGCAGAAACCTCACAAGATAAAGACACCTAAATGTAACTGCTTACAGGTGATGTTATCTGCTCTATCAGTAAAAGAGGGATCTAGATCATAGTGACTGGAGGAACTTTGATGAGAAGAAACTGAGTCAAGTCTACAGCAGTAAATATTCATCATACTTCTTCAACAGATGGGTAAAATAAATCTGCATTGTAGCTGTAACCTTTGGTAAGTGCTGTATTATATATAATTAGTAAAGGTAATTACTAAGTACCTGATTTGCTGTCTTAAAGAATTTCTCCTCCCTCCAAAACTCTATCACACTTTTAGTGCACGCTTTTTTCTTGGGAAGGTGGAAGTTTGTATTTTGCTTGTTGCTGTGTTCTTGGGTCTCATTCAAGAACATGTATTGACTGATTTTCCTCATCCCCTACGCTACTATCAAATGGTAGCACTGGGTTTTAGATAGGGAGCCTGCGAGGAGAGGTGGAATGAGTTGTGTTTCACAAAGCACTCTGTGAGCTAAGAAGGCAGTGCTGTTGCAAAGACTATTTCCCTTCCCCTCAGGATGCTGATTCGAGGCAAGAACAAGAATACAGTTTTCTGAGAATGTAATTTATTACTGCCTGCAGCTGATGGGCATGCATGGATGCTGCTGATTTTTTTTTTTGCAGAATGCACTCCCAGCACTGCCAGGGACCAAACAGGCACAGACACTGAAGCCACTGCAAGCACAGATCTTGCAAGTGACCTTGAAAGAAACCCTGTCATATAATCTCTGCTGCCCAGCTTGCGTTGGAGGTATTTTTAGAAAAGTGGAGTGGCTGGTGTTCTGTAGGTCACTCGTGGCTTTAGAAAAAGAAAAGCATTTGTAATCCTCAGTGATTTTAAGGATTATAAAAATTGTTCAGCTGTTAATGAGCTGTGAGCTCTCTCTAGCTGACAGTAACGCATGTGTTACCTTTGGTGTATTCTCACATTGTTATGACTAAAGCTGGTTCAGCGAAATGGATTTTATCCTTTCTGGCTGACAAACCAGTGGCAGGTTATGAAGATGGGTAAAAGAACATCTTACAAGCCGTTTTGGGTAGGCTGGCTGGGGTGTCAGTGTTAGTCTGATACCACGTGAAGAAGGACAGCGACATCACTTGCATATGGGGGAGCAAGTGCACTGGAGAGCACAGCAACTCACCTGGCCGCCCTCTTAAACCTGCACTGTCTCTTGAAATACAGAACAGCAGATTTGGCTAGAATGAAGAGCAAAAGTTAGCTCCTAATCTCTGCATGCTGCCAGTGGCTGAAATAACTCGTATCTCCTTGTGTTCTAGACGTGGCTGAAACCACAGATGTGTTCAATGTCTTTCTGAGTAAAATTGCACCAGCGTGCCATGTTTGGATGTGAAGGAAGGGAGGCATCAGTTTGCTCCTTGTGTTATGCTTACTTGTGCACCTGCTGTATTTATCTGAAAACTTTGCTTAGTATTTAAAACATAAAGAAGTCTTATTTCCAAAGTCATGTACACCTAATCTTAGGCTTCATTTAATTTTTCAAGTGATGTACCACACTGCAGTGAGGGTTACCCTTCCACTTGTTTGAGTTCTGCTGACCTCATGGTTCATTTCTTTAGAAAGCTGTGCTAATCCGTGATACTTTCTGTGAGTTCAGAGCAAGATTTTCACAAACAGGAGCCATGGACAGCGGGTTCCTGCTAAGAGACCTCTAATGCTGCTCGAGGTCAGGGAGTAAAGGGAGAGCCCACAGATGTGGTTCACAAGGCGGTGATATAAAACAGCGGGCAGCTCTCAGCTGCCAGGGAAGGCTTTCAGATGTTGGGGGGCAGTGTTGGGGACAGTAGTTGTGAGCCAGCCAGACACAGCAGACATGGGCCAGGTCTTGTCCATCTCCCCCTGTTGTCCCTGGTGTGTGATATCAGAGTATCACTGCAGTGTGAGCTGAGCGCACCTCTGGTTCTCAACTCCAAGCACGTCTGTCCCCAGTGGCAGGGTGGCATGGTTGACTTTGTAATGCCATAGTGGGGAACTTTGAGGGAGCTAAAGGTCTTGTAGCGTTTTCTCTTGAAGACCAGCAGGCTGCAACATGTGCTGGTGGAGTGTTGCGCACTTGCGCACTTGATTCTATTTTTTGGTGTATTAAAAATCTGCAGTGAGCAGGAGCTGTGACTAAAGCAGTAAACCCTCAAGTATTAAAACTAGAATAGTAAGTGGATCAGCACAGAAGTGGATTCATTTGTGCTTTGTAAAACTGCTGTTAGATGATGAGAGAAAAGAAATGGAGCTATCATCTTATTTCAGAAGTGGATACTGGCCATTTCCTATGCTGCTTAGTGACCTCAATTTCCACTGCCTAATTATACACTGAAAGTCCAATTCATTGTTTTGTAAATGTACATGTCCTTGAATCTTTTTGTGTGAGAGACCACTGGATAAGGAAAGTCTGCAATTGAAAAACATGCTTTAACAAACTTCTGGTTGTTTTAACCTACAAGATTCAGTATAAATACGTATTATTTCTCTTTGCTGCAATAGCCAGCACTGGTTCTATGCACATGTAGGGCGTCGGATTGAGACATATTCTAGTTGAACTGAGACCTAATCAATATTCTAGTGTGTGTGTGTGTACCTACAAAGAGAGAGAAAAGTAAATTTTAGAATCTAAAATATAATATTTTGTTTGTTTCAAAGGCTTTAAGCAGTGAGAGATCAGATTCCCTGCAACACACAGTTTGAGTGAACACCTTTCACATCCTTTTTTGCAGGTAGCTTTTCACCGTGCTAAATATGTGTTGCTAATTAAAAAAACCCAACCTACATTAAAAGCTGATTCCTTATCTATTTGCTACTCCCTGGATAAAAGATAATAACGAATGCAAGGATTCTCTTTTAGGGCCTGATTTATCACCAAGAACAGAATAAACATTACCCCACTGCTGGTGTGACAATTGTGACAGCTGGAGGGGTCTGGAATGAAAGGCTGACACCTTAAATAAACCTTTAAATTGAGATTATTATGAGAACATTAAGCACACAGCCATGCTTTTCACCACACCAAATAGCTCCTACCACATACGCGCTGGAAACTTATACATCGTAGTATGAGAGCTCTACTTGACATGCTAATAGCTGGCTCGCCATTAGCCAATTGTTGCTAAGATAAATATTTATGGAAAGAATAGAGCATGATCTGACTATTTATCATGACTCATAATATTCGTCTCTCCTAGGGTTGTATGTTTAGTTTGTTTACGGACACAGTTTTTTCCTGGCTGTCATTGTGTGCAGTGTGTGTCACCCTCTGATGGTCGGTCCCTTGGAACAGGTATGACTCTTCAGTGGGAGCAGCTTAAAAAGGCAGAATCTTAAAAGGCAAAATCTATACCTTAAAAGGTATAGAAAGTGTTACCAACAGCATCTAGGTGGATCTCTCCTGGAAGATTTAGGATTCCTACAGAGGTAGATTCCTTTAAGGCAGGTTATTTTCCCATCCCATGCAGGCCACCTGTCTTTCAGAGAGAATTTCTACTTTGTGTTTACAGAGGCCTGTTAACTTCAGTGATGCTCTCCAAGGAATTAAGGTAACTTCAGGTTGATTTTGCAGGACTGGAGTGTGAAGCTAGGTATTTTACATGAGGTAAAGACCTCCAAATGTCTTTCTTCTCAAACACTGCATGGTTTATCAACCTGAAAAATGGTGGAGGAGACAACTTATGGGCAGATCCTTTGCTTTGAGAGTTGTGTTTGTGGAGCTGTGCAGAGGAGTGTCAGTGTTAGATGACTTCATGCTCGTCTTCAGTTCTGCAGCTTGGTGGCTACTAAGCCACTTCTTTAACTGGTTTCTGGGCTTTTTGCCATATCCCAAATGTGTTGCAAAGCCCTGGCTTCAAGGAGTAAAATGAAATTTGTCATGCAAAATGTGACCCCAGCCTGTCATTGCACAGATCTCATGATTTCAAAAATAGAGGACTGTGATTCAACAGAGCTCCTTGTAAGAAGGAGCACCTGTCTATGCAGCGCTCCTTGCTGCAATAGCAAGTTTAGAGGAAAAGATAGTATGAGTGAAAACAACTGAACAAGATGTTGTGGAGTAAATTAGCTTACTAGATAGGAAGGGGGGGAAATCACTGTTAAAATACACAGGCATACATGTACATCTTTACATATACATGTTGTGTAATTCAATATTACCTGATTGTAATAACTAGGGGGAAATGCCCTAATTTTGCAGTTCCTAAGAAATGAGAGTATAGTATGTCTCAGCAGAAAAAAACAGAAGCCCTACCACAGCCATTCTTTGAGGAATGATATAAACCCCACATTAATTTACAAAAACAGTCCCAGGGTTACTGCTCTGCAGTTTCTCCTTTATCTATGTGTTGCTTTGCCTATAATAAAACACAATTGCAAAGCAATTTGCAAGATACCTGCTCAGCCTGGAGATACTATTGAGATGCTTTTAATAGTAAGAACCAAGCAGGAACTTCACTTTTGATTTATTGTCCCTTATGGTCTGAAAATACCAATATTTCTGTGGCTTTTTATAAGAAGCTGAGATTATGGAGTGAAAAGATTAAAGTGCAGCACTTTAGGAAGAAGAGATGTACCAATTACCCTGAAAAGCAATTTTAAATAGTGTTAGTGACCTAGAACTACTACTCTGAAAGGTGTCTAAATAAAGATGGCACCTTTGTGTTCATTATAGGCCACTGCATTTTGATAGCTTATGATATGTACTCAAGGTAAAATGGTAGAGCTGATGTAAATGGAGAATATTACTTTGATAGCATTATAGTTCTAATGGGTAATATAAGCTACAAGCAATGAATATGAGCTCTGTGTATTTTCAGCTGTATTTGCTGGCATTAGCAAGACTGCTGAAGACTTTTTGCTTTCCATCAACTGTGCAACAAAAGCTCTTGAAGTTTAAAAAAAGAGGTGAACTTGTTTTCACTCTGCAAATTTAACAGAAATGCTTCTTAGGAACAAATCTTCGATCCCAGTGCATCTTGCTGACAGCGTCTCCTTGAGTTGGCTGGGGCATCATTTCAATGTGACCAGTGCAGATTTGGGTGAGACTTTCTCTGGCTTCATAACCTTTCTCATCAGCAGCAACAAGCACGGAAGAGAGACAGAGAAGAATTTTGCAAAACCATCAACTGAGAGGTAGAAGGAGGGACTTGCAAGCAAAACTTGTTGGACCTCGAGTCCCTCAGAGGCAGCAGTGTGTAACACGTAGGCCTGTCCCACCTGCTGGCACCTCACTTCCCAGCACTGCCACTCTCAAGGGCAGGCTGTCAAGCCATGCCATGACCTGGGTCCCGCATGCCTTGTGAACTCCCAGATTAAATTCGGTATTGTGGCTGGTATTGTTTTGTGGTGGGCTGGGCTTCTCAGAGGTGAGAGCTTGTCCAGATATGGGGAGGTGTCTAGAAGCAATGAGAGACTATCCAAGGGAGAGAGTCCTCAAGCTGAACATGAATCATTTTACTGCCTGAAATTGTCACTGAATGCTGAGAATCAGGTAGGCGGTTTCTGTAGATTCACTGAGGAATGGTTTGGCAGATGAGCAGAATTTGGAGGGGGTATTAACAAAAAATCACAGTAGCAGCTGGGTTGATGTAACCTTGGTATCTTGATAGGGATATGCTGCAGCCTTCTTGGAAATGAACCCTGGAAATGTTGAAGATAAGGCTGGGATGAGCAGCAATGAGACCTCTTATAGAAGATGCAATTCAGAAAAGAAGTGAGTGCAGCTCACATAATGCAGAACTACTTTCAGTCATGCGAGAGTAAGCAAATCACAAGCATATATTTTGTGGATGCAACTGTGACAGACAGAAATACAGGCATGAGTGCCTAGCAGCTTTCACTTGCTAGGCTCTATCATTTCTGTAAGCACAGACCTCATCTTCTTCACCCTTCCCTTCAACTCTTGCAGAAGAGGTGGCCTCACTGCCTTGCATGGTCTTCCGGTGACCCCTGTCTCAAACTCCCCTGTCCCACTTCCCTGAAACTTATCACTGCTGGAGCTGTGCTCCTGGACGGAGGTAGGCACAATCCTGTGCATCACCGCTGCTGACATCCCAGCTGAGAGCCTCGCAGCAGGGGGAGAAACAGTAATGCTGAAAAGATGGCTTTGGCACAGAAATTTCCCCTGGAGTTGACTGAGCTGGGAGAGCCTGGGTATGACAGAGATCTATGCATCAGGGAAAAAGGCAAATAGTTACTCAAATAAAAGGCTTTTCAAGGCTGCCTTTGAGCACTTGAACAATCATCACCAACAAAGCTTGAAAGAGGTTATGAAGCATATCAGAAAGTGGCTTTGAGTGTTCTCAACAGCTTTTCGCATTAGAGGTGAGTCTTCTAGTGTTGTTCTCTCCCAAACAGTTACATGAACGATGTGGTGGACAGCACACCAGCACAGAAGACCAAAACATGATCTTTGCACCCTTCCTTGGTGAGGATCTCTGAAGTTTACACCCAAACATTATTGAATTGGGAATTTGGAGGGCCACTGCCAGGGACACTTCCCAGGACACTTCCTTACAGGGTCTTCAGGGTTCAGGCAGCTCGGAGTGCCCCAGCACATGAGGTGTTTGTGGTGACCAGCAGCATCCGAGCATCAGGCACTTTTCTTTAGGAGAGTCTGAAGGCACAGCTGACAGGAGATGAGGGATCAAGAGTGTTTTGTTCTGGACCACGGGATGTGTTTTGAGTTTACACCAGATGTAAAATACATGGGGTTGCACACCACATGCGTCTGCATCTACTGGTCATGCTTATGAGTAATCTAATAAAAGCAGACATTGAGTCCCTCAATAAGCAGAGTTTACAGCAATGTCTAGACTATGGTGTTTAGAAAATGAACTCAGATTTTAAGGGATCTGGGTTTCTAGCCATTTCAGTGCAAGCTTTTATCTTTCATGGGAATTGATTGCTTACCAGTAAAATGCATGCAGTTATTGTTACAATTTAATAGAGTTTGCCTGTGAAAACTGATGTAGAAAAAGCCTTTTGATTGCTACAATGCCCCACCAGCATCCCAGCATTCACTGCTTAACTCAGAAGATATTTTCTCGAGGGGAAGACACCGATATAATTGAAATTAGCAGAAACACTTTGCAAGGAATCTTAGGAAAAGTATGAGCAGCTCATAAAGTATTTCACAGGTGCAGGCCTTGCTGCAAAATTGTGGGTGCAGCGTGGTGCTCAAGAATTCCCTCTTCCTCTCCTTCCCACCACTACAGTTTTCTTGATGCTATCTTGAAAATGGGAATGGTGTAAACAGTGCATTGATATACAGGGGATCGTAGGCTGCCTGAAACTGTCTCTAAGAAGAATGTACTCTTCACAGATCTTAATGGGATTGTTGGCTCCAAAACCCAATGTTGGTGATTGGCAGCATCATTAAAACCGAAGCTGAAGGGAAGGTAAAACACACTCAGGTTCATATCAAAATAAGGTGTCTGATGACTGTATTGACTGTAGTATTTATTTTTAGTTTTAGTTCAATAACTTTGTATAAATCAGATGAGGGAGTCTGCATTTCCTCCAGCCTGTGACAGGGTTTGGGCTCAGCTGGCTGTGGTGTCCCCAGGGCCTAATTTACCGCCTTCTGCTGCATCTTCACTCGTGACTCCCTTTTCATGCCTGGGACGTTTTTATGATCCAATCCAAACACCTGCAGCCTCAGCTAGGTTTCTGAACAAATTCAGGAACTGAGACAAGCGATGCTTGAACACTGCCCGGCCTGTTTAAAAAGCCATCTTGCCCAGACTAGAAGTAGTGAAATATCTACTCTTCTCCTAAAACATTTATTAATGCATGCTCAGAATATCTCATACTCATTTCATAAGCCTTTTTAGTTAGGTGGTTGGACTGGGTTTGATAACTGTGACATGACAGACATGCCTGCCCTGGCAAGGGGGAGAGACCTTCAGGCCACAAGCAAACTAAATGCTGCTGTCTTCTGCTCTTTCCTGGGCCTAGAAATCTGAAAACTATTTTGGAGGTGTGAAAACTCACAATTGCCTAAAAAGATTCATGTTCTTACATTAATGGAATTTTAAAATATCTCTGGTGGGAAATTATCACTCTTAAATGAGAAAATGGCTTTGTTTGACTTGCTGCTGCTGGGTTACTGCTGCTGCCTCTCCCTCCTCTCTCCTACTGCCCAGGTTCACTTAAATTCCTTCTAAGTGTCGCTCCCTGATGTGTCTTCTCTGCTGGCAGGAGGCTTTCAGAAGAGCCCTGCTAATGGAGAATGGCAACACAGGGATTTAATGACATTTAGACTGCATGGACCTGGCTTTCCTCTTTTGTAACTTCATAAATCTGTTAAATAGCTCACTGGAATCTCCACAAGCTGGAGCTCTTCAGAAAAGTAGGGTGTGATAGTAGTATATGATACAAACCTTTTTAGCCTTGCATTTCCAGGTGAGGCTTTCAGTGTACTTTTTGCAATACAGCAAATTCTAATTTACTTGAGGAAAGCACTTGGTGGGGAAAAAAAGGCCAAAGACAGTATCAGCATCCTGTTACTCTGGGGGAAGTACCTTTTTATTCTTTTTTTCATGGATTTTGAAAGGTGATACCTTTAGTGGTATATATCTATACTGTACAGAAGGCATAAGCAGTCTTGCACTTTTTTTTTGTCTTCAGAAGCTGCATGGCTTCAGCCACCCTCCAGCCATGAGCAGATGATTTACTTTCTGGATGTGAACAGCCTCACCATTATTTGTGACCTGCAGACTACCACTGGGGTTGACCCAGGCTCTGCTCTGGCCCCTGCCATCCAAACTGCTATCTGTAAAGAGCTTTAAGTAAGTAATTTTCTAAAGCCAATGGAAGACATGTGCTCTGTTTGCTTGTTGACATAGTTTTCTTTATATGGCTTTGTTTCTACGAGTTTTCCCACCCATCCTGGTCTCTCATTACTTGATAACCAAGAGCTGCCCTTATGAGTTAGACTGGAATTTAGGAAAATATTTCTGTTTAACTGATGGGGAAACTGAGGCACAAAAGAGACAAGGAAGTCTGGCTGATACAAGCCCTGCGGTCAATCCAGCATGTGCCAACACAGGAACAGCTGCAGTTTTGGTGCTTCTGGAAATACCCAGATGGTGATGTTGGCTTTAATCTGCTTTTTCCCTTGTTGTTTTCTTCAGTCATCTCCCTCTGTGTTGGTGGTTTCCTTTCTTTCTTCCAACCTCACATTCGCTTTACTTTGGTCGTATCCTACCTGACTGATGTACAACACTCAGCAATTCACAATGGCCTCATTTTGTTGCTTTTTCAATTTAACTAATTCTTGCCCTGAGGAAATGCCACTCAATACATTGAAAGAAGAAGGGCAGCCAATGTAGTGCACATCCTGTGTCCTGGCATGATGGGCTTAGGAGGAAAAGAGCCAGAGCTTGCCTACCATGTTTATAGATTGTCTGCATTTTTGTCTTGTACAGGAAGACACACCCTGAAGCTGAGACTTCTGTTAGTGACTAAAAATAACTTCAGTTCTGGATGTGCTCCACACCTGGCAGTTAAAGAGCATACCTGTAGATAAAGAAGAAATTGAGGTCTCCAAGCAATCCCCAAGCTTAGTGTCTGAGAGGTGTGCTGTTTGTCTGCAGTACGTGGTTAAATCCCATGGCTGGTGTCTGCACAAGCTGTGTTTTGTAGGAGGCGGCCTTGGGAAGACCTGCAGACAGGGAATTACTATAATCTAGCCTGGATGTTATGAAAGCATGGATTAATATTTCATCTTCTGCCTCTGACTGTTGTCAGGCTCACTTTGTTCCTGGACTGGGACTGTGATCCTTAAAAGACAGCCTTGAATTAAAGAATAAGCCAGTGTTTTACTTGATGGAAAGAGAGCATTTCTTCACGGAATATGGTGACAATGTGGTTCTTACCCAGCGCTTTTTAGTAGTTTTCCAAATCGAAACAATAGAGCAAAGCTGCAGCGCGGTGCTGGGGACAGTGCGAGGGGAAGGGTCTCTGGTGGTTGCAAGCCCCATTAATGAGACTGGTAATTAGCCAAAGGTGAGCAAGAGGCACTGAATAGCTCCAGGAGGTGCCATTGGCTCTGCTGTGCATGAGAGAGCTCATCAATGATGAGCTGTAGGAGAGAAGCAAGTACCTTACCATCCTGTTGGGAAAATGAAAGCTGCAAGGAAACCAGAATGGGTCAGCAGGGAGCTCAGGGCAGAGCCTTTCCCCAGGTCAAGGATAGGGCCCTCTGCCCAGTGCCATGGTAGCACTCTCTTAAAAGCAATTTATTTAGTTAAGCTACCAATGCTCTCTGGGTGAAAGCACTGACTTCAGGATGAATGATTTATATCGCTTTAATCTCAGGCTGGTTCTGATTCATTAAGTGAATATTAGCCAGATTTCAACCAAGTCAAGAGTCTGTATTGCTTCTGTGTATGTTTGTTCTGCTTAACTCTTCACTTGAACCAGTTCAACTGGTTTTCGGTTTGGTTTGGTTTGGTTTGGTTTTTAAATACAGACAAGACCTCACTATGATACCTGGCTATTTCTTCTTTGGACAGCTGACATGCAGTTTAAGTCCAGCACTTTATCCTTGGTTTTCTCTAAGCACAAGAGCTTAGTCAGTCATGGAAATCCTAAGACATTTCCAGGGTATTTAAGGTTCTTAAATGGGCAAGTAGTTGGGCAAGTGAATAGCCAAGGTGGTGGAGAACCCAGTCTGAGTGTACAGCCGAAGCTTGTGACTGACTGTCACCATGACTGAGACAACCGCTGTCTCACCGCAAAGCCTGGTTCCTGTGGCTCGGCCACTTGGTAGCTGACCAAGTTTTTTCTGGAAAAGAGCAGGTGCAGACTCTCAACAGTGCTGGTGCAGGAAACCTTATGTAAGCCCAAAAAGGCTCCTGCAGAAGGCTGCCTCACAGTGGCAGAATCAAAACCAACGTGAATCAAAACCACAGTTTTCACAAACCGCAAGTGAGAAAGTGATCATGTAAAACATCCACAAACTATATTTTTAACAGGTACGTCAGTCAAATTTGAGTGTGTTAAAGAAATTTTTGAAAGCAAAACAAAGCAAAATTAGTTAGTTATTACTAATTCAGTTCAGTTCTATTGCTCACCAAACAGATGTTTTATTTCACTTATAACAATACACTTCTGGAGGCTGTGACTACCACTTTTGGAAAAGGGTATCAGGTGGTCAAAGACCACATGTCCCTTGCACAGAAACTGGGTAAATCCTGAGTGGCAACTATTGCACTGCATTTCCCTGGGAAAGCAGCCAAGCTGATGATACAACATGTCTGCTTTCAATACAACTACATTAGTATGTTCTTTTTAAACACTGTTGCACCTTGTTTTGGAAGAGGACTTCTAGTAGGGCCGTTATTTAACGGCATCGCATATTGATTTGTGTCACGTTAATTCTGTCACACAATAGGGCAGAGCATCCCTGCGCTATTGCCTGCTGCAAGAAGCTGGCTTCAGTACAATAGCAGCAAGCACGAGGAAACCTTAGCTCCTGCTGCTGCGTGCCACTGAAAAGTAAATATTTTATCACCTTTGTCAGTAGAAGGCTGAGTATAGAGACTCAGAAAGCATCTTTGGTGGTTAACAATGCCCTGAGCAGATTTCGGTTACTACCGCACTGAAAGTAAAAATACCATGCACAGGCACACACAGGCATGAAAACAGATATGTTCAAGCAGTTCCTGTGTCCCTTTCTTTGTCCTCATTTACAAGAGCTCACTGTTTGATCACTGCTTTGTGAGAAATCACTGAATGTATCCAGGATGGCACCTGCTAGTGTGGATTTTGCACATCTGCCTCTTGAGGGTTTCTGTTTATTTTTGATTTGGGGAGGAAGGGCTTGTGCAAAGTAGCTAGCTGCCATTCATGTGGGAAAGCTGCTGGGATAGGAAGGCGAAAAGGGACCACCTGAGTCCATTTCCCCAACCTCTTCTGTTTTCCTGAGAGTGGACTGAAGCAGCAGCATTTGGCCCAGTGATTATCCACAAACCTCTCTGCAGTTTTATGGCCATAAAATAATGCTATGAACATTGTAAATTCAAATGTGCCTAGAGAAGTGCCAGATTTAAACCTGACTAGGCAAAATTAATATGCATAATAACTTTAATTACCCGATGAAGTATGATTTTTCACAGAATCCCTTGCCTCTTTCCACGCAAGCGCTCATAGTGTTCAGTGAAAAGGCAGCTGGTCTGTTTTCTCTTTGTAGCCTCCAGATTATACCCTGAATGATTTGTTCCTCTTACAGAACAATCACTGCTGTTCTCAGAGACGGTCTTCATTAACATATTTGAGTGCTTCACATCATCACTGGCAGGTGAGAGGCCTTTTATATGTATATATTTTACATATTTCTAAACATATACGAATACATATAGATGTTATTTTGTATCTATATATGTAGCACCTATCACTTTATATATGAATGACACAGATAGAATCATAGGATCATTTAGGTTGGAAAAGACTTTTAAGATCAGTGTGTCCAACTGTCAACCTAGCACTGCCAAGGCCACCACTAAACCATGTCCCTAAGTGCCACATCTACTCATCTTTTAAATACCTCCAGGGTGACTCCACCACTTCCCTGGGCAGCCTGTTCCAACAAGAAGGAACAAGGGCTTAACAATCCTTTCAGTGAAGAGATTTTTTTTCCTAATATCCTATTTAAATCTCCCCTGGCACAACTTGAGGCCATTTCCTTTTGTTCTATTACTTGTTACTTGAGAGAAAAGTCCAACCCCCTCCCCTCACCACAACCTCCTGAGGTCTCCCCTCAGCCTCCTTATCTCCAGACTAAACAACCACAGTTCCCTCAGCTGCTCCCCACAAGACTTGTGCTCTGAACCCTTCACCAGCTTTGTTGCCCTTAGTAAAGATTCAGATTATAAATTTACACAGGCAACAAAATATGAAGACCTTGTAAAACTACACTAGAGATGAGAATTATGTTAACATTTTATTTCCTTTTAATCAAATTTTACCAGAACATATAAACAGATTCTTATTCCTCTCCATTTTCATGGAGAAAAATGTTTCCATAGCAATTTCTGTCTAGAAGTTTGGATGACAATCTATGCAAACTACACACCAGAATATGTAACATGATGTATGACTATGTTACCAATAGGTACTCTTATATGTATGGTTTAGTTTAATATAATGTATAATTAATATAACATAATTATATACGTATTTTATAGCTAGAGATCTGATTTAGGGCATCCAGTTTGCTAAGTTTGTGATGTCCTTATTGAGTATATTTAGCATTATAGAACACATTTTGGTCCAAGCATGGTCCTGGCTACATCATCTGTGCCTCTCAGTGGTCAGCAGCTCCACAGCCAAAGCAAAAAAAAGACCTAACGTCTATGAGGTTTTCCTTAAGTGTTATATTTTGCTGTACACAGGAATTCTCCAGGCAGAAGCAAGGCGAGTTGGCCTTTCTCATGTGTCAGGAGACATTCTCCTTTGTAATAATGTGACAGCCAGCAAGACCTTTGGAGGTATCTGTGAATATCACATCTTTTGCTTACTCGGATATCTCAAGAGCTTGGTTAGAATCACTTCAAACCCTATGTCTCTGAATACAATTTCCCTGTCCTATCCCTTGGTGCCCTTTCCAAAGGGAAACTGCCTTTCTCTGGAAATAATTCCCCCTTGGCCTTCCGCAAACAGAGAAGGTGCTGTGAGAGGAATGGTACTTGGGGATGATAAGCACTTTATTTTCATTTGTGCTGGGAGAGATCCTAGAGAAAGTGTGTCCCCAGTATCATCAGAGAGACAACATTTACAGCTCCTGAGGGAGATCCAGTCAAACTGAGCTGATACAGGACTACCCCTGTGAGCGTTAGTTATGCAGCTGAAGACTTATTTCTGAGCCTTTGCCTCATAGCATATTAGAAGTCCTGGTTTGTGTTTACCACCCTAGAAATGACCTCTTGCCCCCCCTGTTAACACTGAGGAGCTATCTTGGCCTCAATTAAGGAGGCCCATACTGAAATCAATTGCTTGACATCTCCTAGTCTGAATGACCCGATTTCAGGTTTTCATTGTTTGATCTGTGTGTACCCTACAGCCAGCCTGCTACTGCAGGCTGCCTCTGGTCTCCAGCTCCTCCAACCAGCATCATTTCTCCCAAGGGCAGGTCTGGGCACCTTGAGCATATTTAGCACAGGTACATAGGGAAGGACCTATGCGATGCTACTTGTTATTGGCTATTATTCTGAATTTTGTACTCAATGTATAACATGTTGGTAGATGGGATGCTCTACAGCCTAGAGAAGATCCCTGGTGGCCAGCCTGCTGGGTGACAGGTATATTTGGCTTGCTTATTTTCAAGATGCAGGCATATTCCCTAACTTGAAATCAAGTCTTTCATAGCTCTGTCTAAAGTCATCACTGAGTTAAAAATCTTCAGAAGAGAATGCTGGAAAACTGAGGAGACACTGAAGTAGGCTCATATAGAATAGCTTTCTTTAGAAAAAATTACATTCCATAGCAGACCAAAGCATGCCTTTATGGCTTGTTTACACAATAGCCAGAAAAATTTGGGTCAGAAAAGGCAATCTTTATTTAAATCAGAGATACAGCATAGATATCAATGTATTTTTTTTCCCTCTTCACTGCTTCCATTACCTCTTATCCATTCTTCCATGGATTATTTTTGTCCACTGTTATATCTGATAAGGTAAGTTTAGCAGTTTTCAGTGACTTGGAATTAAAAGATTTAGTCACAAAATTTGCCATAGGGAGAGCATGTCAAACTGTCAGTCCAGTTTTTCTTGCCTTGAGAAGATGGCAGGCTGGCTGCTCAGCTGCTCTCTCTCCTGGACACACTCTCTGGGTGAGTAATTATCAAAGTAATGAAGAGGCTCTTTAAATGAACCGAATTACTATATGGATTTGTAATTCTACCTGTGATGATTTCAAAGGAAAAAAAAAATCTTTCCAAAAGTCCAAATCTTTCTGCCCTATTTCATGGCTGAAGTCGCTGAGCAGCTCTCTTGCTGGTGCTCGTTTAATCTTTCCAAAGAGGGCTCAAAGCGCGAGAGGAGGCTGTAATTTGAACATCTGCAAACTGGTGCAAGCCCCTTTCCTTGGGTTCGGAAGAGAAACAAATACCTGTAAAGAGGGTGTTGCCTCTGTGTGTCACAGAGCTGCCTAACTTGTGCCGCGGAGCTCTTCCTCACTGCTTCAGACACAGACTGGAGCACTGGCACCTGGCAGTTTGCTGGCTTTGAGTGAGACCGTCTCGCCCCTTCCCTGCTTCCCTTCATCAGCTCCAGCGATTTCATTTAGCTCATTAATTTGGCAGAATGCTAATCCAGCAAAATGCCAGGTTTAGGAATGCATGGGCAGGAGAGAGGGATGTGACTGCCCTTTCCAGCTTGTTCCCCTTTGCAGCCTCCTGATATCTAAGCAAACTGTGAAGTGTTGTGAGGCACAGACGGTAGACCTAGCAAAACCAGGCTGCATCACATGAATTACAAAAAAAAAAAAAAGAGAGAAAAGTCTTCAGTTCAGACCATCTGAAAATTGGCATATCCTGCATATCGAGCCCTAATTTCAGTCATAGCTTTTGGAACTTTTCTGCTGAAATGTAGACGTTTTAAAAAAGAAATGCCTTCAAAGAACTTCGTATAGCTGTATGCCATTTTTCTATTCAAGGTGGTTTTTTTGGCCAGCTGCTTTAATATCTGTCCCTTAGCAGGACAGCACTAATAGTCCTGAGCATTCAGGACTGTTAAGAAAAAGGCATTCAATGAAGAGGCCCGGTGAGGATTTTTGTCAAGGCTTAAGGAACAGTTTTCATTTGCATTAAAAAAATCCAAATGAATAATACATAGTGACACAAGAAGCCAATTACATGCAATTCTGTGTTCCCGCCTGAAAAACCTTCCACGGGGTTGGTGGTCTCTTCCCTGCGACACAATTGCTCTCCAGAGACGAGAGCACAAATTCACTTCAGAGAACATCAAGAAGCATTTGGGATTTCACTTTCTATTGTCTTTATATTAAAACCCTGTAGATTACTGCAGAAGGAAGTCAGCCCATTCGGCTGGGTGCTTCCTGACGAGCAAGCATCAGCTGGTGAGAGGCCGGCTATCACGCCAAAGCTCGCAGTGTACTGGGACAAGCAATGGCCAACAGGGCAGGCACAGTCCTTGCTCGAGTTTCACTTGCAATGCTAAGGAGCATCGTTCCCACTGACGTGCCAGACCCCAGCCTGGCATCAAAGGCAGGTAGAAAACCTTCCTCTGCCCTATGAATCAGTGTCCCCTTCGCCTCTGTGGGAGCACCCTCCTGCAGCAGCATCTCCACCTTCCCTCAGGGGCTCCAGCTGCCAGGAAGTGCTGCCAAGTACATTTCTCAGGAGGTGAACTGTCCTGCTTGAGCAACCAGGAGCTATCTGAAGTACACACAGCATTGCTTGTCATGTCATAGTTATGGATCTCCTGGAAAAAAAAATCTAAAACAACCAACCAAAACACAAAATAAACCACTCTGTGCTGAAATCCAACACAAATCAAATCCTCTGTAGCCGCAGCAGCTCAAGGGGGACGGATGGGTGGAGGAGAGCCAGGCGTGTCCCCTCGACCTGTGCTATAGTCCATTTGCTGCATGTTTCCAGAAGCATATTTTGCAGAAGCTTTGCCCACTGCAACCTTCACACCTGTCAGACAGGCAATAAAAAAGGAAAGCGAGAGGTGCAACCTCTTAGAGGATGGTGATGAAGAGCAGTAAGATGGCTGGGTGAGGCAGTGAGGCAGCAAGGGAGGAAGGCTATGAGGAGACAGAGGCCTGTGCCTACACTTCCCAACCTAGCAAGTGCAAAGCTTTACACAGATGCACAAAATGGAGCCACACTGTCCATAAGGAAGCCTGAGAACTGCCTCCTTGCAGCAAAGTGATGTGGCTGAGGGTCATTGAAGCAATGGCTTCTCTCTCCACCAAGATGGCCAGCCAAATGATGTCAAGACAAATGTAGTGGTTTTCTT